>NW_026555258.1:7772500-7832500 GCF_021234165.1 Pteronotus mesoamericanus
ATAATGTGCATCCAGCTGGTGGAAAGTCAGGATATGTTTGCAATTTTCTCTCTCTGTTCCAACCTTATTCTGCCCATAATGTTTAGGAACTACAGATAATAGAAAAAGCCTTTTTAAAATTCTCCATGTGCTCCACATGATCACACCAGACCCAAAATAATATAGGTAAGAATTAATTAACATATACATCTAAAGGCTTGAGAACAACTCTGTTTGAAATCTTATGGAAATTACACACTCATTTTTAAGTAATCTCACGGAGACATTCACAATATTAGTTTATAAATTAAATTTGTAATCACTCCATGTTAGAATGTCAGTCTCTTATGGGTAAATAAAACTCCCAATGGACAGCCTCAGAACAGTAGAACCAAACAACAAGGAAACCCTCATTAAATTCTCCAACTCGGCTTGTGGCTATCTTAGGGAAGCCTGTATTCACCAAAGAGAGAAAATGAAAAAGAAAAATATCTTAACATTTTAGGATTGTTCCCAATCAGGTAAGTCAGTCAAGCACGATTAAAAGTGAAAAGGTGAAATTTTGTTATCATGAAAGCCAAGGACAGCCTCAGTAAAACTCAATTCAAAGCTGTAATTAACATAAAAATGAAAGGGCTGAATTTTGTACACAAAAAACACAACTTCCCCCCACATAAACTAAAGATGAAAATTTGGATCATATTTAAAACAAATTCTAAATGCAAAACTCACAAGTTCTAATAAAAGTAAACCAACAAAACAAAAAAATCAGCAATTGAAAAAGATCTTCACAAAAACAATACAATTTTTTAAAAAAGCAAGCCTGAGGCAAAGCCCACAAAATTTGGGCAACTGGAAGCACAACAAGGAAGCACACCTTTAAATCGAAGTTGCATGCAAAAGAACTCTGGCAACTAATCTCCATAATCATGGGTCAATATTGACCTGCTTTGCTCTAAACTACTCTTCTTGCCTAAAAACTGCCTTGTGCATTTCCTTTCAGTCCTCTCCTACCAATGAACACCATTAAGCTAGTACACTCTGCTAAGTGCCTCCAAAAAAATTTTTTTTCTGACCGAAGCTGCTATTTTCTGGACTAGACCACATTAAATGCAAAATGAAAACACTAGGTGTGTGATTTTCTCCTTATAGGGAGGCTGAGAAAGACTGAATGGAGAGGAGTGAATTCTTTTATGCATGTAATAGTTCAGAAAACTGATATGATGTCAACATGAATGTGTTTTACAATAAAACTGGGTGTCAGAGCCAGAATGGATTCACTGTCTCTGCAGGCCAGAGCATGGCCACTGTTGCCTAGAATTGAGTAAAGTTGTCAACAGAACTGATGTTTGGCTTCAGGAAGATGGCCTGAAAGAGAAGAGCTGGCACAAGGAAAACTGGTTAAAGCAACTTTTTGCTTTAGAAACAGCTCATATTTCTAACCCCATATCAAGGAAGTTAGTTACTTTATCATTTGAAGGCAAAAGATAAATTGCTACTTCATCAAAAAATAAAGATATAAATGAAAGGTTTCAAAATAAGAGCTTGAGATACAATATAAAAAATACGTGCTTTCTGAATTATGAATCTTGATAAACTCATTTAATATTTCAGATAGGGTATTACCTTCACTTAAATTTATTATCTAGATTCTTGTTAACAGTACATGAAAAACCTCACTAAAAAACAGAAACACTGAGGTCAAACTGTTTCTACCCGTTTAAATTTTCCACACTAACCCAATGCTGCAGTTTACTACAACGTTCTTCTAAAATTAACTCCAACATCCAGAACAGTTAAGAGAGCAACTTAATATCCCTTGATTCTGTTACCAGGACAAGCACTTCAGCTTACAGTAAAGAGAACACTGCCCATCCCACAGCATCCTGGACACTCATTGTACACACTATAGGCACTGCGAGCTCAAGACCAAAACAAGTCATACAACAGTAGAGCTATACTCCAGAGACTTCGCTCTTTTCCTTCTTCTGTCACTGAACAAACTGAGGTAAGACAACACTCTAGGGATGAAACAGCAAAGAGGAGAAAAAGAAGAGTGGTGATCAACATTCTGTTGCTACAGTTGTATACATAAAAATCCAGCCATGCATTTCTCTGGTGCCTACCACATCACAAATCCAAGGCAAAAAACACAGTAGAGAGGGGGTACTACGTTAATGCTAACAGAGAATAATCAACAACATTTCTCCTACCGCACAAAACCAAGCATTAGCCAAGTCTGATTTTTAAAACACTGCCACAAAATACTTGAATTTTAAACAATGATAATAAATTTAACATATACTCACGTAATTTAAAATTTATGGCCTTGGCCAGCTAGCTCAGTTGGTTAGGGCATTGTCCAATACACAAAGGTTGCAGGTTTGATCCCAGGTTGGGGACATACAAGAAACAACCAATGAATGCATACATAAGTGGAACAACACAATGAAATTTTTCTCTTTCTCTCTCTCTAAAGTCAATAAATTAAAATAAAATTAAATTAAATTAAAAAATTTAACTAGAATTTAGGAAGAAGTCCAAACCCTACTATTAAATGCTAGCTTAGCTTGGGCAATTTATTAAACTTCCCTAGGTCTTGAAGTTTCATCACCTGAATAACATGAATAATCAAACAAATCACAGCTGATGCATGTAAAGAACCTATCACAATTTCTAGTGCATGGTGAGTCCTAATAAATGTTAACAAATAATAATGTAACAATTTCTAATCATAGTTAGATGCTATATAGTAATTGAATTAGCTTGATCAACAGAAACCAGAAATTGTGAGGCTCTCTATACAGGCAGTAACAGTTAACAAATCAAACAACTTAAAATCAAATGAGCAAATAATTCCACAAAAGAGGTAAATTTTTGATTCAAACTTTGACTCCCCTTACAATATTCTTTCTGTGGCAATTCAATTAAATGAGATTCAAAAAAAAGTAAGAAGAAATAACCCTGTAATATAAATATTCCCAGTCTTTGCCCTTTACCTCACATATACATATAACATCCCAAAAAGCCATATAGCATATTTTAAAACTAACATTTTTCAAATAAGAACTTTCCTCATACAGAAAGACATTGTACACTACTGGTATAAAATTATACTCCATGCACCAAGAAGATCAAGGAGTTAAGAAAGAAAAATGGCCAAATCTTTAAAGGGAGGGAGAAAATTTTACTCCGAAGTTTAGCTATTGCTAAGGGATGAATGTATGTTAGCAGTCACTAATAAGTGCCTAAAGCATATATAAGTAATAACATAAAAGCCAAGCAGAAAAGGCTAGGAAAAAAAAGTTACTTATTGTTATACATTGCCTATAAGAAATAACTGCCAAAAAGCCAAAATAAAGAGGATAGCATTTTTGCATATAATCAGAACACTATTAAATAATTGCATTGTAAGTGGCACCTAAAAAAAGAAATGGACATATTTCCAGTGTTTTAAAAGAAAACTCCAGCATGGAAAAATTCTTCCTTATTCCAAAATTGTTTCTATATACAGAAACATTTTCTGGAAGACACTTTAAATACCAGCATAACATTAGCCAAATCATAGTTACCCTCACTATCTTCTTTACTATTTAAGATAAAAAGCCAAAGAGCAGGTCTGTGAACACAAAAAGTATAAAAACAATCCCTCCGACAATACTCATATTTACAAAGCGGTATCTGAATGGTCCACTGTCCAAAGTGCTCTCTGTAGCCTAGAAATGAGCATCACAAGATTGACAGATAACTGCATTGTACTGGTCTCTTAAAGCTGCTTCTTTACATTTAGATTTTTAAGCCAGCAAAATACTTCAAAAGGGAAAACAAATGTATGAGATGTCAGGACTTCATTATCTCAATTCCATAAGCAAGAGGGTCAGTAAAAAGACAATCTTAGAATGGTTAAGAATCATATGCCAACATTATCCCTTTCTCTTTTCCTTTTCTCAGTCTTTCATGTCTTGTCCATATAGTATATGGCCTTGGATATTAAACAGTCGTCCAAAACATCTTCCTTAACACCTGTATCAGTCAGCAGGACTGACATGGTCTTCAGTTCCCAAGTTTTTAACCTCCTCACGAATCTTTGACTTCCCTCTCTGTCTGCTCCTGTTAAATCCTCCTGACTTTTATGGTCTGTTCATCCAGCACAACTGGAGTTTACAATCTAACCACCTGGTTACTTACTTCTGTTACTTCAATGCTTACTTCTGCCCTCAAACCTTTCATTTATCCTTTACTTCCTAACATCCTGTTTCCCAAGAACAATTTCTCATTTTATCCTTTGGCAAGAGCGGATAAAGAATTATATTAATAAAATTAGCATTTGTTGAGCATCTAGTATATCTCAAGAACTCTCATCACATTCAGTCTCAATGAAGTTAAATGTGAAGTAGGTTACATGTGTTCGGGGTGAAAGAAAAGACGAAGTATTTTTATTACAAAGTTATTTCTTTATCCTTTCCTCTTCCTTTTAAACTTCAAATAATGAATTGCCAGGAAAAATACATTAATTTACTCAATCTATAGACCTGTACATATTCTGAATGAGTACACTTCTCTTTATATATCATGTTTCCTCTTGATTCTTCTTTTTTTTAAATCCTCACCCAAGGAAATTTTTTCATTGCTTTGAGGGTGGGGGACGGGGAGAGATGTGAAAGAGAAACATCGATAAGTTGCCTCCTGCACACATATGTGCCCTAACCAGAAATTGAACCTGCAACCTTTTGGTGTATTGGACAATGCTCCAACAAGCTGAGCCATCCAACAAGGGCCACTATGAACATTCTTGAGACCTTTACTATTTGGAAAAATTCATCGCAGAATAGTTCAAGCCCTCTATTAAACTTAGTTATTACCAATCTAGATTCCTTTAAAGCATGTTTTCATTTTAACATTATTTACAGAAGGTCACTTAGCTCAATATGCAAAAAAACACAATATTTTTAAGTCATTTTTCTACACCTGAATGCAAACACCTTGTTATTATTTATTTTATTTTGAATAAGGTTGGGCAATTTTGTTTGCATGTTTAAGAATTATTTGTATTGCCCTTTCTGTTAATTGTCTTTTCATATCCTTTCTCTATGTATATTACTGGATTAGAATCCAAAATATACACAACTGCCAAAAATCAGTAATAAAAACAAACCTAACAGAAGACTGAGCAAAAGATACAGATAGTTCACAAAAAAAATGTTAAAAAAATGGTCCACTATAAGTCTTAGCCACTATCATATCTGCATTGTCACCCTAAAAATTTGTTGATGGGTGGCGCTTATGGAGTTTTCTGCTTCCTTTGGTCCTTCTCCAGCTACATTTCTGAGTTTCAGTTGATGTATTTTCCTCTCTCATAGAAACTCTCCCAGACTACTCTTTCTAAAGTCTCCTCCTCCCCTAGAAAATCCTTCCTAACATTTATCACACTTTGAAATTATTCTATCTGACTTATTGTCTGTCTCTCTGTATTTAATTGTATGGCCTTTGAGGATAGCATACTTGTCATTCATGTTCACTGCTCTATTTTCAGTACCTAGAAGAATCTATGGCTCAGAAAAAGCAAGCAGTATTTACCCGATTATGACATTGTCAAAAGTTAAACTGAAATTAGGATCCTCATATAGTGCAGATGGGAGTATAAAATGGTACAGCCACTTTGGAAAGAAGTCTGGGAGCTCCTCAAAGGTCATAGAGTTACCATGTGATGCAGCAATTCCACTCCATAGTGTATAACCCAAGAAGAATGAAAGCGTATGTCCATACAAAAACTTGTATATGAATGATCACAGTAGCATTATCTATAGCAGCCAAAAAGATGATGAATGGATAAATAAAATATCCATTCAATTACTCTGCAATAAAAGAAATGAGCCCTGACTAGGTGGCTCAGTTGGTTGGGACATCGTCCCATGCACTAAAAGGCTAAAAGGTTGCAAGTTCAATTCCCTGCCAGGGCACATACCTTAAGTTGTGGTTCTGTCTCCAGTCAGGGAGTCTATGGGAGGCAACTGATCAATATTTCTCTCTCTCTCCCTCTCTTTCTCTCTCTCTCAAATCAATGAATATATCTTCAGGTGTGGATTAAAAAAAAATGAAATGAAATACTGATACATGCTGCAACATTAAAGAACCTTGCAAAAATAATACTAAGCCAATCACAAAATAGCACATATTGTATAATTCCATTGATTTGGAATGTCAAGACTAGGCAAGACTATAGAGACAGAAAGTAGATCAGTAGTTACCTAGGGCTGGGGGAAAAGAAGAACTGGGAGGAAATGGTATGAGGCTTTTGGGGGAGGAGATGAAAATGTGCTACAATTGATTATTGTGATGGTTATACAATTCTGTGAATATGTTAAAAGTAAACTGAATTGTCCACTTTAAGTGGATAAGTTGTATAGTATGTGAATTACATCTCAGTAGAGGTGTTAATTTTTTAAGAAAGTTAAACTAAACTGGACAAAATAAAAACTGGATTCTGATGCTTGACATCTAAGAAATGGAGACATCCCTACTATTTTGCTGGAACTGATGCATGGAAAATGGGAAGAAAAGACTAGAGGGAGGAAGAGAAGGAAAAAAATCCTTTCTTGAAGTTTTAAAATATCCTAGTGCCTTAAAAAATATATTTATAAATAATTGAATGTAATTTTTCCTTCCTTCTCCAAACATAGAGGCTGATCTAGAACTGTAAAACATTTCCTTTATTTTCTTTGGTCCAAAACTCTATTTATAAACCACATCTGTAGCAAATGTAGAACCAGATCTCCACACATCATCACTCTGTAGGCCTAACGCTGCTTCTTGGCATACTGCTGAAACAGGAGAGAACAGCAGGAAAAGCCAGTTTTCAGGTGTGAGTTATAACACTGATGAGGAGTTTAGATAGTGGGCAGAACTGTATTCTATTATGCAGCACCACCCTGGCACTTTCCTAGAAATCTAAAAGCCAAATATATTTTAATGTAACACATGCTCAAATTCCTTCACCTTTAATAAAGAATCAAGGATAAGACATCTTTTAAATAGAATTCTCAACCTCTTCAGCTACTGTTTTACAAAATAATTTAAGACCCTTTACCTTCTCAAAACAATTTAAGAGCATTACCCTGAGTTAAGACAAGGTTGATTTGTGTCTTACACCCACAACCTAAAACTTTTTGGTTTAAGCTGCCTTTGGCAGCCACGTTACAGAAAGTTCCTAGGAAGTAAGTACAGTATAAATAGGAAAGGCACAGGTTTTGGAGCCAGATATACTTCAGCGTGAATCCAGCACTGTCGCTTAGCCATGTAACCTTAAGCAAGTTATTTAACTTTGCTAATCCTCAGTTTTCTAACCTATAAAATTAGGATAATACAAATTTATGGTGGTATTATGAGGATTCAACAAGAAAATATATTTTTCATTACCAGTAATTCTTGGCTTATTGCAGGAACTTATTACTGTGAATTTTTTTCTCCCTTTGCTTTTCCTCCTAATCATACCTCAATAATTAGCACCAAAGCATAAAGCTCAAAAGAAATCTTTCTTAAGCCAAGCTGCATGTTAGAACATTACAAAAGCAATACCATACAGTGATTAAGATTACAGACACTGGAACTTTCAGAAATAAAAACATAACAGTATACATTTTTTAAAAACCGTACCAAATTTCATCATGATAAGCAATCGGGAAAGAATAAATCCACACATGGCTTCTACAAAAGTAGGTGACAAGAAATCCCTCCAAACTAGAATACAGGTAGGTGTGGCCAAAAACATCTACGAGCAGCAAGTTGTGATGGCAAAGAGAAATACAAAAGGGATAACCATGGAACCCAGCACTTACTCAACAACAAAAATCACCCCAAAAGAGAAAAGGATCAACATCATGTGAGATCCTAGGCAAGTGAAGCTGAAAACAACTGCTGAAACTGGAATGAGTCATACAGGCTCCAAGCCAAAGTGGAAAACAATCTTAAAAACTGAAGACTCATTAAATGAAATAACTGCCTTGCAATCTGACTTCAGAATACAGTGGTTTATACATCCCCAGGGAGATATACTCTGAGAACCCTTCCCCCCAAACTGCAAAGACTTTAACTTTATGCAATAGTCTGTTATTCTGAAACCATTATAGATATAAATAGGACAAAGAAAGTAATTAGTGTTACTTTTGTTAAGAATACAATTTTTAACATAAAAAAGAGGTACAAGTATAAAATCAAAGACAATAAAAGTCCTGTAATCTTAAATTTGAAATAGAATTATCAATATGAACTCATTTTCCTCTCTTTTCCTAAACACAAACAACCCAACAGCATTGAGTACCCATATTGTGGTCTATATATATTATTCCTCAAAAAAGTCCATGGCTCTTTGGAGAAATGGCAGATTCTACATCTAATACTAGGAATATATAATACAAGATGAGCCTGGCATATTTTGTTGTGCCAGAAAGTAAGAAGCTATAAAAGCTAATAATGGAATCTTGTCCAAAGGACACAGGAGCCAGCCAGGAGATCTCACTAGACAAATGTGGGACAATTTCAACATCAAAAAGAATAATGCCTGCAATTGATTAAAACACACTGCACATACAAAAAGCCAAGCCTTCATAATAACTACTGAAAAAAAAAAGAAAGAAATCAAAACTGATACACTACCAGAAAATACTAAGGCACTACATCATTACTCTGGAAATTGATAAAGGGAAAGTATTAAGCATTTTACCCTGCCTTTCCAGTATGAATTGTATTTCAGGATAACCAAATAATCCCAACGGATCAAATAGAACTCTTCTAAAGAGTTTTTGCTAATAAATAAAGAAGTAATAATAGAATTGAAAATTACCATTTTCAGCCCCTAAAAACTTCAGTAATTCAAGCACTGATCATCCATGGATATAAAACAATTAGGTAAAAGGATGATGAATAAGGAATTTGACAATGAAAGGAGTAGGCTGGCACTACTGAAATCAATCTTAGCATTACAAAAAGTAAGACAACCAAACTTTATAGCTGACATGATACAGTACAAATCTAATCAATCCTTCAGATCTAACTTCCAGTCTAGAAGAAATTTAGAGAACACAAGCATAAATGAAATAATGCCATGAGGAAGTAATCAACAAAATCCAGAATGTGGGGTATTCTACAGGATAAACATTCTGATTCCTCTAACAAGTTAAGAATGTGTGGAAAAGCACTGGTGAGTGGTGAGGGAGCAGGGAAGTGAGGGTGTCTCTCTGCTCTAGTTTCAAAAACAGTTAAGAGTTATAACAATCAAATACAGAAAATGGACTTTTTTTATCCTAATTCAAACAACCCAACTGTAAAAAGACATTTAGGTTAGACAATCAGGAAATGTGAATAAATATTAGATAATATTAGGATAAAGCCTTGTTAATTGAAGAGTGTATTAATTTGTGAAATGTGATACTGGCATTGTGGTTTATGTAAGGAAGAAAACATCTTTTTAAAAGGCAAACTTAAATATCTAGGGATAAAATAATGTGGTATCTGGAATTTGCTTTAAAATATTCTCTCAGAAAAAAGGTTGTGGGAAGAGATATGAAACATAAAATATTAATGGTGGTTAAATCTGCTTTATGGTTTACATAAGAGTTCACTGTACACTATTTTTTTATGTTTGAAAATCTTTATAAAGTAAAACATACAAACCACTGATTAAAAAACAAAAATAGAAAAAAAACAGTATGAGCTCTAGAAACAGACTGCTAGGGAATTGAGTCCTAGCTCTCCCACTTATTGAATGTGTGGATTTGGGTGAGTCACTTAACTTCTTTAAGCATAGTTTTCCTTCTATCAAATAAGGGAAAGAATACCCTCATTTATTAAGTTTGAATGAGATAATCCATAAGGCAGATAGAATGTTTCTAGTACATAAAATGTCTACCATTGTCAACATTACTATTAGTAGTACTATTATTGTAGAAGAGATGATAGCAAAGATTCCTGAATAGTTCTTTAAGAGCCAATGTTTGTGTTTTTTGTCAAAATTCTTATTTCTTCTTCAAAAACAGATAAATGCCAATGCAAAACATCTATAAATATCTACTTTTCCTTTTCTATTAATCAGCTTTTTTCAAATTAATGAGCAAAAACATTACTTCACCAATGTAATAGCAAAAATTAACTGCTTCTAACTTTATACAAATCTTCAATTAAATTTAAATGACAGTGTTATCAATATTTTGTCTACCATCCATTGTTCTATTTCTAAATTTAAATTTTCCCTAAAATGATACATAAGAGAAATTAGGTAGTAGAAAATCTAAGAAATATACAAAGCAATCTTTTTTCCAATAAAAGCTGGAAATATTCTTCTTGTTTCTAAACAAATAAAATCAGTTTGGTGCTCATAATACATATGCCTTAAATACAGAAAAAAAATCCCTTTTGTAAATAAAAAATTATACTGAAGTCTACAGAGCCGAAGCAACTGATAAATTTTTCCTTTCACTTTTAATCAGGCTTCCTGTTGTAAGAGCTCAGCAGACAGTGACGCGAGACACTGCCTCCCAACTTCGGTTCACCTTTGCAGTTCCACAAGGGACGCCATGTCAAGATTGTTCAGCTTTTTTGATGAGTGCTGCGTGGGTAACTAATGTGTAAATGCAGATACGTATAGAAAGCAGTTTTGACAGTGATGTATTGCAACTGATTCCAGATGTCGGTATGGGATGCTTGGCCAGGCATCTGGGGCTCCACTGCCACAAAGCAGTGCCAGGACCAAGCCAATCTTCAAAAGACCATGGCACTTTAAATCTTCAATTAGAATCTCCTTAAAACAATTAACTTTGCTTCCCTTCCTTTAGGAAAACACTAAATATTTCTACTTTGTATCTTGTTTTTGAAATTTAAGGAAAGGGAGAATGAAATATTGAGCATCATAACGGTTTGGCTGCAGGAAAACTTCAAAGCAAACTGTTGAGATATTCAAAATTAAGCACATATTCATGTCATCAAATTAGACTTTTAACCGAATCGTACACAAACTTGAATATATACAGAGGTTTAAGCAGCCCATGATTAGCAAAGCCAATGTCAAGATTACTCATCTAATGATATTAGAATTCCTAAGAATATCAACATTAACATTGGTACATATATCACAGTAACAGTAAGTCAGATCATCAAGCTTATCTCTCTCCTTTTGCTGTCTATGAACTTGACAAGTGTATTTAGCTAAAGAAAATGTGCTGCAGTTACACTGGCTTTAAGATAACTGATAAATTTTGTAATAATGTATTTCCAAAATAAAATCCTAGGGAAAAAAACAAGTACTAACACACAGGATATGAATAAATGAAATTTCAGGTCCACTGGCTAATGAAGTGCAATATGATGTATAAAAAAATTCCACAGTAGAAATACATTATTATAATCATGCAATGAATAGCCTTTAACCTTTAAAATTGATAAAGTTGCACTTTCTACATGAAAAAATGTGGTAGCACAGCTCCAACATAAGCATTTGGTCTAATGGGAATTTTTTTTTTTCAAACAACCTGTCTGTCTCCCTCTTCTTTCAATACCAAACTTCCAGCCCCAATCAAAAAATCTCTCAGGGGATCACCTACAGCTACATTCTCTCCATGTGGTTTTGCTATACGGCATTTTCTCATTGATCAAGGGAACTGCAGAAAGCATGCGTTCTGTTTATCCTAGAACAAAGAAGGTGACTTATGTAACTGATTTTCAGTATCAAATCAAAGGTTTTGAAATACTTTTAATATAAATAAGGGCAAACAAAACTGTCAGAATGACGTTTAGAACTCTATGTTCCTTTTTATTTCCTAATAAATTGAATAAATTGAACATTCTAAATATATTACAAAACTTTTAATCTGAGAGAGAACCTGGTGGTCAATAACTTCCTGTTACAAATAAATTGTTTAACTAAAGCCCAAAGCTGTTATATTTGGTCTGATATAACTTGATATGCTAATGGAAAGGTCAAGAGTAGTTTCAATAACTGAACAATCTCATTTTTCCAGATGGATCATCAAATTTATTTCTAAACTTGCATTTAAATGATCAACCAGTAAAATTTACTACAATTTTAAATACAGTAAAGAAGCAATTTTCAACTTTTTTCATCTCATAGCACGCATAAACTGATTACTAAAATTCTGTCGCACACCAGAAAATATATTTTGTCGATCTGAAAAAAAAAACAGGTATAATTTTGACTGATTTACCAAAAAAAAAAAAAATAGTAATTACCTACCCTTTTTGCTCCAAACTGACTTAAAAAAAACCCAGGTTCCTATACTTGTGTATAAGGATTTCTGGTACCAAGAATTAACCAATCAGATGCAACCTTGTTATGAGACATGACCAATAAGAGGCAACTCTATTATACGACCTATGTACTTATGGTTCGAGACAGTATTCACACCAAATGACTATTTCTGTGTTGGCTGTTGTCATTTTTTGACAATCTAAGGGATGAGAGGTCAGCGCCCCTGACTAGTCAGGTATTGCATGTTTTAAAAATTCTTGCAGTACACAGGTTGAAAATCTCTGCATTAAAGAGTAGTGCCACATAGCAAAAGGGCTGTAAAGAACTTATTGCCATCTCCCCTTTTTTTAAGAGCTGTTATGACAAGTCTTTGTTGTGTCATGAATATTGACACAAGCAACCTTAATTTTGGTCTTATCCTATATATGAATTTTAATTCCTAATAAATTATGTTCAACAAATAAAAATATAGTAGGAGCATTTCTACATAAACCATTAATTACTCTGAAATACAAAATATTTGTCTAGGCAGTACAATTATATACATATCACATCTGGCAGGTCAAAAACAAAATGACTGCCTAGTGAAAATATGAAAGCAAGTATATTTAACTAAATGACTTGTGTTTATCTTGTCAATTTTATTAACCCTCTAATAAACTAGTACAAAATACAAATTACTGTATCCAGCAAAAATCCAAACTATAACCTAGTGGAATCTATATCCAACACATAAAGACACAGTAAACTAACATCCTAAATGAATTTAGTGTTTGATTCTGAAAAATAAGAGCATAATTCCAGAATAAATCTATGTATCACACAGTCTTATTGCTGGTGGGAATGAAAACTGATATAATCACTTGGAAAGCTATTTAGCAACATTGAGTAAAGCTGAATACACACATACTCTATAATCCAACATTCCAATTTATACACGTCAGAGAAATTCCTGCATGTGAACAAGAATATGTATACAAGGACATTTATAATAGCAAAACTTTGGAAACAACTTAAGCATCCATCAATCGTGAAATTAATGTAAAGTTCATTTTTCACAATGGAATACTAAAAGGAGTGAATGAAATCGATCCACAGGTATCAAACTGAATGCACTTGGAAAACAATGATGAGGGAAAAGAACCAGCTACGAAACAATAGATATATTTTATATTTACAGTTATACCAATACCAAAAATACTAACTGTATAGTATTTATGAATCTTACATATGCAAGTAAGTTTTTTGCAAATACAAAGAAGAATATGCACCAACTGTAAGATAAGTACTACTTTTCTGTAGGTAAGAAAGTGAGTGAGCTGAAGGGATGGGAAATCTTCAACCATAAATAATGGGTTTGCTTTTTAAAATAAATATTTAAAGCAGATATAGCAAAATGTTAACATTTATTAAATTTACCAGAAGGGAATATGGATGGCTGTGTGCTTAAAATATATTACAATTAAAAATTAATATGTAAAAATTCCATATACCCTACATGACTATTTACTTCAGAATTTCTAGCAATACCACATTGAAATACATTCATTTATACACTCCTTAATTTTATTAGGTTAAAAATTATGTTGATAATTGAAAGAGCAATCTATTCTTCTCAATAAGCCCTTCACAGAGTCAGTTGAACTGTCTAAATACTTCTTACTAATATTACCATTATTATGTTTTTATAGCATTCATAATCATAGATATATTTTCAAAAGAAAGATTCCCCTAATCACCACCAACCCTACACTAATCAGTGAATTTTCCAGACAACCTACAGTTACCAAGCACTTACAATATCTGATTTTCAAACTCTATCTGCAACTTCACATAAAAGCATTTTGAGGAAAGAGGGAAGTTATTCCTATATCATTGGTGACAATCAAGATGTAAAAACAGTAAATAAATTACAGTGAACTTCAGCAGTTTCCTAACCAGAATTAAATGTTCTAACTTTTGGAATTAGTTAAATATTAATGTTATTGCCTTTCTCATTCAAAGATACTATGCTATAAATGCACTGATTGAAAACTGCCACCCATAGTTAACATTTAGAAGTGTCTCCCAATGCAAAATTAAATAGATGTACAGGACACTTGGGCAAATCCCCCAGATTATATTCTAAAATAAGGGAAGCTAGTACATTAAACTTGGTGATATCTCAATCACAGATTGATCCTCTAAATCCCAAAATGAAAGCAAAGAAGATGAAAAATGGATACTTGTTAGTAGTACAGCCTTTATGAAGTAAATGGTGATGTTTACTTATAAAATAACTGGTTTTCACAGTATGGCCCAAGTACTCCTGGGGCCCATAAGATACCCAGAGGGGTCTGGCAAGGTCAAAACTATATTCATAATACTACTAAGATGTTGTTGCCCTTTACATTTGCATTCACTAATGAGTATACAATGACGTTTACAAGGAGCTACGTAAAGTATGAAATTGCAGATCGACTGCAGAACAGATAAGAAAATCCAGCTGCTGGAGTCAGACATTGAAAGGATTTATTAAAAAATGCAAAACAATACCACTCTTTTAACTAATTTTTTCTTTTGGGAACTATGAGTTGTCTTTTACTTTTAAAATGTTATTTATGCCCAAATTGGCTCATTATTGTTATTTTTAAATAAACTAATAAATTTAATTTTTAATATAGTAAATATTGATAAATATAATCCACATTAGCAGAAGATCTCTAGTATTCTCAATAATTCTAAGTGGCATGGAAAAGGGTCCTGAAAAGAAAGTTTTGAGAACCAATGACTTACATCTTAGACTTGTTATGAAGACTAAATTAACTAATATATGTAATACAAGGCATGGCAAACAATAAGTTCTCAATAAATACTACCTATTATTGCTACATTACAACAGCTGGGCTATAGAAAGCGATGTTGAAGTCAGAGATTCTTGTGAATGTCTCCCTTTCTCTAGTAAGCAATGCATATTAAAAAAATTTATTAGTCAAATTTAATTTATCATATAGATTCTAAGTGAAATTCTATCATAGTAGGTCTCTATATTATATTTCTACACCTTGTGAATTTCCTTCCAAACTAGGAAGGCCAAATTCACCAGTCTTAATATATACCTAAGCAACTACCATAGAGCTCTCTTTTCCTTTCAGCTACTAGGAAAACAAGAGAAAGAAGCCTAAGTGTCCTGTACCAAGCACAACAAGCAAATTAGGATATTTCGTTCTTGTGGAATTAAAGGCATACATTCCTTGGAAACACAAGATCAAGAAAGGAAGATGGAACATCAGAAATGGAGGGCCGGTGAGCAAGCTTCTAGTCAAGATCGCTGATGACAGGCATGTCTAGTACATATCCAAGAGAGACCAATCCATGTAGAGACTCACTAACTGAGCAGTTATTTTTCACACTAGTGGTTGAGTAGCTCTTCCACAAAGCCGACCAAAATCTTTCCTGCTTCATTTTAAGGTCACCTCCTTATATTTTAACTTTTATCAATAAATATAAAAATAAATATAAATTATGAGAAAATAATAATTAGTATACAGAAACCATATACTTAGCATAAATCTTATAAAAACTCTTCAGCCTTTTAGCCTTCTTATCGCTAGTTAAAATATCTCCCAAATCCCTTAACTTTCCCCCACTGATCTACTGTTCATTCTCTTAATCATTATTTTCTACTTTCTAAACTTTAGAATAAAAACATATAGGACCCTTTTGAATTCATTTATTTAAAAAAGATAGACTGATCCAAAGTTGGTACCACAGAAATTTCATGAAGACACTAATGAACTATTTATATTTAGCATATATAACTTTCTTACCTTCTAAAACTTTCTTAGAAACCACATGACATACCAAATTATACTCAAATCTGACATAGAAAACATCATTTAAAACTATCATCTAAAAAAGAGGTATCTCTCCTTTAAAAGAGTCATATTAACATACATGTTAAGTTCAGCCTTTTTAAAACTATCTTTGTGACTTAAAATTAACATTAAGATGAAAGCAATGACTAGCATAACACAGAAGTACACAAAGTCCATTTTCTGATGAGCATGTACAAGTGATTAAAAGTAAATACACAGTCGTGACAATATTTTTATAATGTACAGCTTTTTATATACTATACTATGTGATTAGGGGTAAATTTTAAAGCTTTAATAATCTGCAGCAATAGTAGGCATTTGCAAAGCAAACAAGGGAATGTTTATTCCCCCCACCTTTTCACACAATTGTATTTTTGAATTTCAAACATCATAGTGGCTTCACAAAATATAGCCATGCTATGACCTTTCACATATAAGTAACATACTTGCCAAATGGGCAAACGTAGAAAGTGAGACTTAATGAATGACAATAGTTACTGGCAAAGAAAAATTCACATTAATTTGTTAGCTACTTAGCAAAAAACAATTTTTTAAAAACAAGTGTATACCCAAATTATACAAGTACTAGGATAAAGGACTATAAAATCCCCAAATTCAACTATTCATAAGGGTGTGCTTCATGAAGTATGAAGTACAGAATTAAGGTCACAATGTGTTATGTGGTGTTTTAAATAATAATCCAATACAATAAGCTACAACATTGAGAAGATATCCTATATGAATGTATGGAAAAAATTAATGAAGTATATGCATTTATTAGATTATACAGCCTTTCTTATACTATGGTCAAATTACAATCCAAGTTAAACTCAAACACAGTTTCCTTTTAAAACCTGTTTTAAACTACTGAAAAAATTATTTATGAAAGGTTGCCTTTTAGATCCGAATATAAAACATGTTCAGGAAAATAATCAAGTTTCAAAATGAAGAATACATATATTTTAGAGGTTCTACAGAGGTACTATCACCTTCAGTAAAAAGTATTAGTAATTACAATGAAAAACCACATCTAGGTAAGAAATGGTTTTAAACTCTGGAGAACAAAATTTTTAAAAAGTATCTCCTTAAAAATAATTTTTGATAATCAGTAAAGAATTTTCCCAGATCTGTACAACAGACTTAGAGGAGAAAGAAAACACCGTCAAGAAAAAACACTGTGACAAGCATGTCTTACCCCCGCCACTGAATCAGGCAATAGGACAAAAGTCCATTCTTTTAAAGCTACGCAGTATATATGCTGAGGTTAAAAGTATTTACACAAAATTTTTCTAACAAAGGAACAATAAATTAGGTTCATCAGCATATTAGCTCCCTGCCATTGTTTACAACCCACCTTTAAATATTAAATTTTAATTTTACTTATTTAGGAAAAATTACATAATTCTTCATAGCACAGTTTAAAAATAACTCCACTATTAATGCAGGCCCTTTATTTAATCACAGGCTAATTTACTCCTGACAGAAAGTAAATTCCACTATTTTCTGTGAGGCTTTATGAAATTGCCATCATTTTTAATTAATTCTTAATTAAAATATATTACACCACAGCTTCTACCCATCTCTCTTGATATTCTAACATAATCAATTCAAGACCATTTACATATCATTAATTAAAAGCCTTCCTCTCTCATCCTTAAAATCATAATGAGGCTCTATTTCTCATTAGCAGCCTTTAAGGGATAAAATAACAATAGAGCCAAGAATCAATGGTAATTTTTTTAAAATAATATTTTATACCTTTAAAAACTATAGAGTGGACAGTGCGATTTTCAAAATTTCTCAGCTTTGGAGAACTCTTGAATACTTCCTCTATGTTTTTCAACAACATAGAGCAACAATTGGCTATAATTTGAAACTAATCTTCAAATGGGATTTTTAAAATAAAGAAGAAATAACAGCATCTTAGAAAAAGGGAAAACCCAATGTATTTCTATTATCTGGACAATGACAAGTCCTACCATGAATGCTACAAACAAGTTAACAGCTATAAAAGAATAAAGACAATTAACATTACCTTGCCTTCATTTCCATTTTTTAATTGTCTTAAGTTTTCATAAATGATGTAATAATCTAAACCGTCTATAGGAATCCTTTGCTTTTAAGAGGACTCTTTCTTTCACCTGAAGTCCATTATTAATATCTTTTAAATCTTAAGATGTCATTAGAAAAATATAATTGAAATACCTATCTCTACGCATTTCTTACTGGCTTACCACTGTCAGAATGAAGTATCTGTGGTTACATGAAGAACTGAAACAGAAAGGCTAGTAGGAAGTTCTATAATTAAATTCCAGAGCTATGATATGTTTTACACATTCTTAAATGAGCTGTGATATATGCTAGTACTATAAGAAGTTATCATTTATTGGTAATGAAAGGTAAAAATTAACCACCTAGTCAATGATTTTACCTCTTTTGGAGGCTTTAAAGCCAAATATAGCTTAAGATAAGACTTATAGTAATTCATGACTTTTAACCCACTCTTTTCAATATTTTGGCTGTAAGTCACAAAATTAACATAGCCTCAACTATGATTACTTTTATGATTAGTATAAAAGAAAATTTTATTGCTTTTCTTTTGCTTTGAGCAACTGCAGTAGTATTGCCTTTTACAATGTTACAAAAAAACGACTGACTTAAACCTTAATTTGTTACATTTTTCAGAACTTATTTGCAATTTTATTTCAAAGCCAAACTATGAATACAAACAGAAACTGAGTATCAAAATGTGACCAAAAAAATAATAACCACATAATAGAGGAAATAAAATCAGACTCATGTCTTGGAAATTTTATGCAGACTTATTGTCACCAGCATTAACTATATCTAGGTGCTTCATATCAGGCAAATCAGATTTATATCACTGTCTTCTGTCAAATGCAGGTGCTCTACCACAACTTGTCAAGACAGCCTGTCTGAATCTTCACACGTCAGACAGAATCACAGCACTTGGTGTTTTGGTCTGTTGACAGCAATTTATTTTGATGTGTTGTCACAATATGGAATTTTTCAATCTCTGCACCATGATGCCAGTGAGTCCCACTCTACTTTCTTCTACTGCCAGATGCTACAGGTTTAGTAAGGGGACAGGGCAAAGTTTTGCCTTACTTTTAAAACACCTTTAATAAAGCTGTTAGTAGTTTATTGACCGGTGCTAAACAGAAGCAAGCATTTCAAGATAGTCCTTATTCCCAGCATCCTCCATCTGGTTTAACACCACAACCAAATAACCTATGTGAATCAAAGCTGACTAGTCTGTCAGAAACAACCAGGAACATCGAAAATCCAGCAAGTCAAAAATCATAATAGTCCATCCTAAGACTAAACAATAGCTTGGGCTACACATCCACTGTGGTCATTTGTTTTCTCAGCTCTTTCACAGGGCTACTTTCAATCCCACGGTAAAAACTTCAATTCAGTACAGCGCAAACATTTATTATGCACCTATGTGTAAAGTCAGGCACTAGGGGACACAGAAGAATGAGATGATGAATGGGAATAGATTTCATTTGGATTTTTTTAAAGATACGTTTTCCAGAAACCTGTACAAATTCCACATTATTACTCTGAGAATGTAACATACAACTTACAATTTTAAAAAGACAATGAATTAAATGTGGCAGAAGAAAAGATAATATTCACAAAAAAAAGCTCAGAGAAGTTCTAAACTTTGTAACCTTTTCCTATTTTATACTTTTTCATATTAAAAGCCTCTATCGAAAATAAATTTAAAAATAAGTATAGTGTGTATATACACATACACACAAGGCAGGGCAAAAGTAGGTTTACAGTTGTTTGTATGAAAAATATTAATAATAATATAATAAATAATACAAGAATAAACTGTTTCATGTACTCACAGCATCTAAGCACAATTTAAAAATAATCAAGTACAGCTATGTAATAACAAATATGTAAGGCTCATTTTCAAATTTCATAACTATAAAAACGTTTTTTATATTTATGAGCAGGGACTCTGGTAACACTTATCATCTACAGCTGGTGTACACTGTAGTCATAATAACTTATCTCCAAGGAGTTTGACTACAATTTTTGTAAACTTAATAATCTTCTCTGTGAGGTTAAGTGGGCAGTAGAACAAATGGTATTTTTTAAACTTCGTATAATGAAAAAGTAAGACAAAACACTTTACAGTAAGTCAAAATGCAAGCTGAATAAAGACTCAAAAACTTAAAATGATTCCATTAAATTATATTCCATGAGTTCTTAAATTAGGTAAGTCTAGTAGGGCTGCATTTTGGCGCAATTCTACAAGGCATCATTCACATAGTGTTTTACAAATGGTGCAACCTGTGGTTGTATAATCCAACAAACCTGAATCTAAAGATAGCCTCAATGAAGTAATTATGTGTGCATGCGTGCATATGTGTATGTGTGTTCCTTCCAGGAAAAAAAAAAAAAGAGGCATATCTATGACACAACCCTAGTTTATTCTGTAAGGCTACATCATCACATAAATCCCAAGTATAGTCTATAGTCAACCTCCAAGATCTCCAGGAAAATGAAGCTTTGAATAGAGTTGGATTGTAACACAAATACTCTATTTTTATTTTTTTTGTTTTAATTTATCGCAACGATGCTCTAACCAACTGAGCTACTGCGAGGGCAAGACACAAATACTCTTGATAAAAATCTGCTGCAAGTTGATTTTTACCTAGTAGCTAAGTATGGCAAGTAAACAATAAATGTAGATGATTCAACTATGTGCTGTATCCAGAATTCATGTCTAATGTACTTTAAGGAATCCAATCCCACCAAAGTACCTAGACGTAGCTAGCCTTTATAGACTGGCATTAATAATGCCAGCCAACACAGAACAATTTTTACTCTAGTTCCATGACTGCTTTTGGAAAGAATGGGAAGTGAGAAATGTTAACTAAAAAACGTTTGGCTCTCCTTTAACAGTTAAAGAGTAACTATACATGCACAGATATATTAACCTGCAGAAAAATGAAACTAGGTAAGAACCCAAGTTTTCTCCAAAAAATTGTCAAAAGAGCCCAATCACTGATAATCTAAAAAAAATAAGTCATTCAAAGAAGACAGAGAGCTAAGACCCGGCAAAGATAGGTGGGATTCTATTTCAAAGAAGATAGGGTACACGGACCATGGAGGGGAGAAGAACAGGACAGATCAGAGAAGGACTAAAAACTTGAGGACATTGATAACCCTGTACCCAATCAAAAATATGTAATAAAATAGAATTGCACTGAGTTGGAAGACTAAGCTATAATCTTTATCCCAGCTCTGCAAATTTGGGCAAGTGACCTCCAGTAAATCCTTACTTAGTCTCTCTAATCCTCAATTTCCTAATTTGTAAAACAAAAATAATTATCTAAATGAAAGGTGTTGTAAGGATTAAATAGATAAGGTAAAAGCACTCAAAACAGTGTAAAAGTAACAAAAAATAATTCAAGAACAACTTAAGATAACTGAAAAGCAAGTATCACTTTTGATTTTCTGGTTCAAGATAGCAGATTGAGCACAAGTGTTTAATCTCCCATCTTCTAAATTCCAAATGATAGGAGATAAATGCATTGAAAAGAGGGTGGGAGCTGTCGGAGATCAGATCTTGATAAATTTATGGACCACAAACCAAATGAGATTACACTGACAAATGTAAGAGAAGAGAAGACCCAAATTAAATAATGAGAAAGAGTTGCACTAGGAATATGAACCAGTTTTTCCAGCAAAGACTGGGAGATTCTCTAAGTTTGGACAGAGAACAGCAATGGGAAATGGGGCAATAAATTAAAAGAAGGTTCGAGCAACATCTGGGCCATTTGACCCCTCCCCGCATTTTCCATAAACACACTCTGACACTGCAAAGAATACCATTTACCCCCCTACGGTAAAACCAGACAACTATTCTAAAAAAAGAATTAAAATATAAATTTAAAAGTATAACTGAGGGGGGATACTAACTTCCTCATCTTACATAATGTAAGTCAAGAAATACAAGATGATGTTGATGAAATCAAAATTAAAGAATATATTAATGTTATGAAAATAACCTATAAACAGAACTAAAAATACTACCACAACTAACAAAACTAGAGAAGAGGAGAAACGAAGTGGGAGAGAGTATAAATGAAGCAAATTCTTCACCATGGAAAAACTATATACATAGTTTAAGAGTGCAATTTAAATGTACAGGAAAAAAATAAATGTGCAGTGGGTAACTAAGAGAAAAACTAAAAACAGAAAGATTAAATGTGCTCTCCTCTGAAGTGTGAGGCCATAGGAAGGAAAGATAGAGAAGAGGCTATAGAACTTTCCCAACTGTGAAAGAGGAATATTTTTTTTGTATTAAAATTACCTGCTACCTACTTGAAAAATATTCTTTTCAAAATGGACTGACCCAGAAAGTTAGTCTGAGAGACATAAAATCTGACTACCTAGTCTGGTATCTTTCAACCTTTACCAAAAAAAAAAAAAAAAAAAAAAAAAAGACAAGCTCTTCAGGTCTTGAGGAAAAATTACCTTCCTAAGCACACAAGGAAAGAGGAATGTGACTGAGAAATAAGGAAAATTTCATCTTTCAGCATTTTGATAAAAGATGAGTCAGAAACAAGGGACTATAATTCCCTAATCCTTCAGGCTGAAGAATGGCAATTGGGAATAGTGTTTTCAACCTCAAATTCCTATTCTGGAAGTTGTTAATCGGCTTGAATGGTGTATGGCTTAATTATATAAGGACCACATTAATGTCTCCGAGGAGGGAGAGTGATCGGATAGGTTTTAATTTGAAACACTCTTCATAAAATTAAAAATGAATGGCAAACTGACTATAATCTGTGCCTCTATGGAGAAGTAAAAGGCCAATATAGCTATAGGAATATAGTATAATCAATTGGGCTTTGAGGCAAAATTGATCCAGTACTAGTCAATAATTATGACGGTTATTCATTGGACAGTCAAAAGGAGGCAGTCTCCACTTCTGTTTCAACTAGTAGGTATTTCTATAGATTATTTTCAGGCAATTAGAAGAAATGCTTAAATCTGTAAAAGGGTAATATTTTCATGCTAATTCATACCCTCTGAAATTACTCTATAGAACTAAAATCCTGGGATACAAATTAATTTAGGTTGTAACACCAATCTTAAATAGAACAGTACAGTTAAGGAAGTTTTGGAAACATTCTGTTCAGTTTAAGTTTTACTAGCAATTTTGCATTCAAAAGAATAAGGAGATGGAACAAACTGGTAAGTTCAAATCTATATAAAGCTATTAAGTTAACCAGGGTGATAGCTTTTTTTCAAAGTATACAAAAGTATAATAACTAGACAAACAACAAGATTAAACATGAAAGTGCCTATCTTTGGAGGAAAAATTCTACCTGCTAACTGATCTTTCCATGGCTTTCTAGAACCTAGAACGACTACTGACAGGTGTGTTTGCCTTAGCTGTTGAATCTACAGTAGTACTGAACAGAAAAATTAAAATGTAATCCACATAATGTCATTTTAACTTTCTAGTAGCTAAACTTTAAAGATAAAATTGATTTTAATAATACATTTTAATTCGATATATCAAAAATATTACCATTTTCAACAGTCAACATTTTAGAAGACTACTGAGATTTTACATTGTTTTGGTCTTTGAAAACTGGTATGTATTCTTGCACCAACAGTACCGCAATTCGGGTAAGCCACATTTTACAGTAAGTGCTCAATAGCCACAAGTGGCTAGTGGCTGAGACACTCATTTGAGAAGTTCCTTCAGCTAACATGCATCCCTTAATGGAAGCAAAGGACTCTCAGTTCCCAAGTCAACTGTAGTTTCCTATTATCATATAGGATCCAGCAGGAGTCTTCTTTGTTGCAGTGTAAGAAGCCTTGACCTCTATTTTAAGAGCCAATTGGATTGGTAGAATGAGCACATTTGTCGCCTCCACCCCTTACTGAAATTCTGCTACAAAGACCATACGAAGACAGGGGTGCACGTATATCTGCAAGGACAAAGAGCATAAAACAGACAAGAGCCCCACTTTGTTCCCAGAACACTAAGAACCAGGCTTACATACCTTCCCCACCTTCTCTCCCTCTTTCTAGCCAGGAAATTGGTGGAGACTTCTCAGGCAAACTGACCTCCCTAACTCATCACTCTACAGTGCAGACTACCAAAACCAAGAAGTTGCACTCACATACAATGAGTTTTCAGTTAACAAGCCTTCCATGCTCAAGCATTTACTGAGAGTCTACTATGTGCCAGGCACTGGGGATACAGCAGTGAACAAAACAAAGTCTCTCTCTCAAAAAGATTACGTTCTAATTTTTTAAAAAAGACAATAAACAAATACAGAATACAGAACAGAAAATAGAAATAAAACAGGTAACAGGGACAGAGTGTAATGGGAAGGGGAAACAGGAATGCTGTTTGAACTAGAAGCTCAAAATGATAATGTCTCTTATGAGGACAGATTTAAGCAGAGGCTGAAAGGGAGGGAGGAAACCACACAGATACCTAGACAAAGAGTGTTCCAGGCAGAGGGAAAAGTAAACAGAAAACCCTGAAATGGTACATATATTGGGCCTACTGGAGAAAACAAAGAAAGCAGTTCGACTGGAGTGAAATGAGTAGCACAAAATGATTGGGGAGGGTGGGTAAGTACTAGTAACAGAGGGGCTGAAGTGGGTCAGAGGATACAAGACTTGAAGACTCTAGTAAAGAACTGATTTTTTATTTCAGAAAAAGCCAGCCATAAGAAGATGAGTGACATCATCTGACTTACATTTTAAAAGAATCACTGCCAGATGAATACAGAAATGACTGCAGGGCAGCGTAGGCAGAAGCAGAGAGATCAGTTAAAAAGTTAACACTTACTCACTGCTGGTGGGAATACAAACTATGAAAAGCAGTATGGCAGGTCCCAAAAAAAAGTAAGAATAGAGTTACTCGATGACTCAGCAATCCTCTTCTGGGTATCTACCCAAAAAACTTGAAAACATCTACTCCCAAAGATATATGCCCCTAGTCATGTTTATTGCGGCATTATTCATGGTGGCCAAGACATGGAAACAACCAACGTCTCCTTTGATAGAGGACTGGATAAATAATACGTGGTACATATAGTATGGGATGCTGCTACTCAGCCATAAGAAAAGATGAAGTACTGCCACTTGAGACAACACGAATGGACCTTGAGAATATTATGCTAAGTCAGTCAGTCAGAAAAAGCTAAGAACCATATGATTTCACTCATAGGTGGAACATAAAACTGAAACTCATAGACATAGGCAACAGTACGGTGGTTACCAGAGGGGAGGGGTGGCAGGGTATTAAAGGGTAAAGGGGGCCAAATTTATGGTGATGGAAGATGTTTTGACTTTGGGTAATAGGCACACAATGCAATGCACAAATCATGCATCACGGAGACGTACAACTGAAACCTATATGATCCTACTAACCAATGTCACCCCAAAATTTTTACTTTGAAAAATTATTTTTTAAAAAAGAAAGCTACTAGAATAGTCCAAGCAAAACATAAAGATTACTTGACAAAGGGAAGCAGTGCGATGGGATGGCAGAATGTGAGTTATGTTTGTGTTTTAATAATTGCAAAGTTATTTTTATAATAGCAAAAATAAAAGTAGTACAAAGGGCACCCATATAGTCTTTACCAAATTCACCTTTTTACCTATTGTTAACATTCCCATCAAATGTGTATGTGCACACATGCACATCCATTTATTATATACACACAATTTCTTTCTGAACCATTTGTGGGTAACTAACGTATATCATGGCCCTTTCCCCTAAAGGCTTTAGTATTTCCTAAAAATGCAATATTTCTGTAAATAATCACAGTATAGCTATCAACTTCAGTAAACTTAACATGATGTGCTAAATTTTATCCAATCTCCTGTTTGTACTTTAATTTTGTCAGTTGACCCAAAAATGTCCTAGCATTTTATCCCTTCCAGGTCTGGATGCAATCTAGGGTTTCATATTGCATTTAGCTGGCAACCTCCTTAGGCTCCTTTAATCTGGAATACTTCCAGAACATTTATGACACTGACATTTTTGAAGAATAAAGTCCTCCCCTCTATTTTAAAATCATAATGTTCCTCATTTCAGGTTCATCTAACATTCAACATTTCTTCATGATTATATTCAAATTATGCATTTTCAGTAATGCACAGGTGATGGTATGATCTTCTGAGTGTCACATCTAGAGTCACAGGATGTCCATCTATCCCTCCCTGGTGCTGTTTACTTGATCACCTGGTCAAGGCATTGTCTGATGTATACAATGTACTATTAATGTTACCTTTCTCCCTTGACACTCAATCGCTAAGGAACACTTTAAGACCACACAAATATTCTACTCCTGAACAAAATTACCACCTATATTTAGAATTACTGATGATTCTTGCTGATATAACCTTAACTACAATGATTGTAAAATGATTTTCCAATGCCAGCATTCTTTCCACATTTACCAGTTGGCCTCTGCATTCTACCATAAGAGCGTCTCCCTCCTCATTCATTTATTTATCTGCCTCTCTTTCTATTATCAGTATGAATTAATGAGTTCTTACTTTTCCAATGGTTCATAATTCATTACTGTACTTCACTATCTCGGTGCTCAAACTGGCTCAGGTTTGGTAAGTGAGAGCTCTTCAAACTGGTTCCTATGTCTTTGTGACAAGTTCCCATCATCTTTTTCAGCACTTCCATACATCTCGACCCAACAAGATGTCTCAGCATCACCTACCCTACCTCAGCCCTTGGAAAAAGGAATTGTCCTTTTTTCCAAGATGCTTCATTCATTTCGTGAGGAATGGCATTAGAGACTAAGACCTAGGTAGTTGTGCACATTGCCACTGAGATGTTTTTGCTTCTTGACCCTTTCAGATTCTGATTAAAGAACCAACTAGTCTTGTTAAAAGTAAATATAGGCTACAAGAGAAAAAGAAAAATGAAAGGTGATTCCAGTTTCTGGCCTGAGCTATCAGATGAGTGATGTTGGCCTTTACTAAGACTAACTACTAAATTACTAAAATGAGAAAGTGAAAGTTCTCAGGGGAAAATCAAATATTCCATTTTGGATGTGCTAATTTTGCATGATTATTTGATATACCAGTGGAGATACTGAGCAGAGGGAAACTGGAAAAGTCCAGAATTCAGGAAAGAGGATCAAGATAATGATATAAATTCAGGATGTTACGGATAAGACCTCTACCATTTATCACCCACAAAAGCCCATCTCTATGCCAGCTCTGGCACCTTTATTAGAAACAGATTCCACATCACACCTTCTTCACACTTTTCCAGACTCAAGTGGCTACATCTGACTTGCTGGTCTATATCATGTGCCTGAGCCCTGGCTGCAAAGATGATAAATTTTCTTTAGGCTTAGCGATGTAAAACCAAAAACAGTATTTTTCCAAATACAGGAAAGATATTCAAAAGATACTTAGTAATTAAAAATATCTAAGAGCCCACTATAATCTGATACCCTCTATTGGCCAAATAGGTCTACTTATCACAAGAAGGCACTTAGAAGTAGAGTCAGACATAGTGAGAATTAAGGTCATAAACCTCACAGGAAGCAGAAAGTCACATGTATGGTTTCCTGGATACTATTATAAAGAGCTACTTACCACACCTGCCATACGCACAAAACAAATGTATCTACACATTCCTGCCCCAGAAGTTTAAAATTATGTCATAAAATATATTCTTTTGAACAAAATTATCTTTTAAATTGTAAATCCCTGGAGAATTGTAAAACATTAACATCAGTCAATAGTTAGTATAGAGTACCTGCCTCTGAGAGACAAGCGCTGAAAAAATGGAAAGTTTTATAAAAGCAAAGAGAAGTGAGGGGTGATTGGGAATGTGTACAATGAAGCCATCTGAGAGAAAGCACAAAGTCAGGAAGAAGAAGAGAATGGATGAAAAGAGGTTTAGAAGAAAATACGGGAAGTCTGCTGAAGACAAAGTTTTCTTACTCCCCAAATTAACCCAGAGTTCTACAAAGATGCAGTAATACAGAGCTACAAATGTTGAACTAGAGTTTACTATCTGATAGAATCCCTAGACGCAACCTTTGGAGAGTCTCTCATCCCAATATCTATTTCTTCACTTAAAGAAAAAAAGTTAGCAACCCACTTCAACTGTCCCTACTACCTTTACAAAAAAACAAAAAACAAAAAACTAAAATGCCCTGGCCAGTGTGGCTCAGTTGGTTGGAGCATCATCCCATAAACCAAAAAGTTGGGAGTTTGATTCCTGATCAGGGTACATATCTAGGTTGTGGGGTCAATCCCTGGTAGGGGCGCATATAGGAAGCAACCAATCAATGTTTCCCTCGCACATCAATGTTTCTCTCTCTCCTCCCCCTCATCCTCTCTCTAAAACCAATAAACATATTTTTAAATTTTTTTAAAAGTATTAAAATGTACTGAGTAAATATAAAGAAAACATCAAGTATATATGATCGGATATATCCTAGTGGGAATGTAGAATGGTGCAGGGGCTGTGCAAAACAGTCTGGTAGCTCCAAAAGGTTAAACAGGATTACCATATGACCTACCAATTCCACTCGTGGATATATACTCAAAAGAAATGAAAACATTCAAGGTCTGTCCAAAAGGTATCCAGCCACATAATATGAAAAACAGAGACATTTATTGAAAAAGATACATGATACAAGAAACATTGTACACAGGACAATGATGCCTCAGTCCCCTTCAAAGTAGGTACCTTAGGACCTCAAACAGTCCTCCCAATCTCCAACAGCTGCCCCCTGATATTTTCCTGAATCTCACTGACATTCTGAAATCTCCTACCTCTCAAAGGTGATTTTAGTTTTGGGAAAAATCAGGAGTTGCAGGGCATCAAATCTGGGCTTTAGGGAGGCTGAGTCACCTGGGGTATTGGTGTTTTGCCAAAAAACTCTGCACAAAATATAGTGCATGAGCAGGCGCACTGTCATGAGGAAGCTGCCCATCACCAGCTGCCCATAGCTGTAGCCTCCTGAATCATCTGAATAGCTTCCATGGAGGAATGTTCATGCTTAACGCAAAATTGGATGCAGATTCGATGCAGATTCGTTGCTCTACTTGCTCAGTCATTTTGAATGTGACGGCCACACAGTACACATGCTCACTTAATGGAGTCTACTGCTCCCACTGACTGGTATAGTGAGGTCGTCATTGTTCATGTATGCACATTTCAGTCCACTCTCCTTGGCTGCCAGGTTACACTGATGTCAGTCACACAAACTGTTCTCGTTATATTAACAATGGCTGGACTTTTTTCAGACAGATCTTATCATACATCCGCACAAAATATTACATACAAATGTTCACAGCAGCATTATTAGAAGAGCCAAAAAAAATGAAATAACCCAAATGTCCATCAACTGATAAATGAATAAATAAAATATGGTATATCCATGGAATATTATTCAGCCATAAAAAGAAATAAAGCATCGATACTTGTGACATGAACGCACCTTGAAAACATTCTAAATTATAGAAGCCAGTCACAAAAGACTATATATTGTATGATTCCAATTCTGTGAAATGTGCAGAGAATAAAATTCACAAAGAAAGGAGATTAGTGGTTGCCTAGGGCTGGAGCTTTGGGAGAAAATGGAGAATAACTGCTAATTGAGTATTTGGGGGGGCGGGGTAATAAAGATGCTCTGAAACTGCAGTGATGGTTATACAACTGAGAACATGCTACAAACCACTGAATTATACCCTTCAAATGTGTGAATTATATGCTATGTGAATTATATTTCAGTAAAGTATATGTACAGTATAAAAATAATAAGCAACCATTACCTATTATACCTACTATCCAGTTGAAAAATCTAATATAATCTTTGAAAGAACTCTGTGCACTACTCCCCAATCTCATCCTTATCCCTCTCCCTTCATCCTCTTTACAGTTTTACCACATTAATATACAAGTTCAGATTTACATGTCTTTGAACATCATATAAAAGGAACCATACTATATGTGCACTCAGTTCTGCTAAAATGTAACGTATATCTCTAAAAGTCAGTGAGCTATGCAAATTGTGCAATAAAAACCAGAGCTTATAGAAAAAAGCGCCAGTGGTACTTTTTTTAAAAGGTAGGGATCTAATAACCCAGTTTTATACATGTTAAATGACTAAGAAATACATAAAATACTAAAATAAACACAGCATATTACTTTGAAAAGGATCTGAAGTTGGCTTTAGTGGACATTGGAAAGGTTGAAACTTTCGGTTCACTGTGTAGTGATGGAAGGAGGGTTATCTGCAATCAGACACAAAATTCTAACTTGGTGGCGGCACATAACACGCTCGGTGCACTGACGTAGCTGAAACAAGTTTGAGCTGTGCACTTTTCTCATATTCCTATGTGGCTCACCTCAGCTAGGTGCAGTTTTCTGCATTTACCTGATGTTTCTCAAGGACAAAATCACACATAAATAAATATAAAATTTGCATTATACTCAAATTATTCCCTAATATATTGCATTGAAACACCTTCATATTTTCAAAACATTAAAACAAAATTGATTATATTCTTTATGAGTCTTCTTTCATAAAATAACTAATTTTTTTGTCCATTTCTCTATTAGGCTGTCTTTCCCTTTATAATATGTAGCAACTCTTTATATATTCCTAATATTAACCACTATCAGTGATCTACATTCAGTATCTTCTCCCACTCTGTGGCTTATACTTTCATTTTCTTTATGGTTTATATTGATGACCAAAATTCTTTAATGTAACTTACTGATAATGTGAATAATAAACTTTTCCTTTAAGATTTGTGATTTTTGCAGTCTGTTTAAGATATCTATCTCTACTCTGAAACCTATTTTGTTATCTAAGCTTTAAAGTTCAAAACTTGAGATGGTAACTGTCTTCAGGCATATGAAGAACTCAACACTATTCTCAGAAGTACAGTTGCATAAGGTTAATAAGAGAACCAACTGCCTACAAAGAAAATAGCTAAAACTATAGGATTATTTGGCAAAAAAAATGAGTATCAAGAGAGAAAGTAAGAATAATCAAATGTTAGTCTATACCACATCTCTCCTCCAAAAATAAAATTTTTAAAAAATTGTTTCCAAAAATCAAACAATTATAATATGCATTTATGAATTCACCTACTCGTTAAAATTTGTGACCCCCAATATCAATACTCAGATACTTTAGTAGTCATTGGTAGATTTGCATATGCATTCAGTGGAGAAAACTCTGAGTTGCCAGATGTGCATGTTTTCGGCTATGGTCACAGGGCAATGTTCCACCTTCTTGTTTCAGCTCTCATCCTAGAAATATGTCCTTTTTGCAATAGATTTAGTGCCACCGTTTTCACGTTTCTATTCTTCTTCATGATTTCACTACTTAGTATAGCCCCCAAGCTGTCTAGTGTTCCTAAGTACAAGAAGAATGTAATGAGCCTTATACCATTCTCCCCTCTTCATACTGTGCTTCAGCCACCCATGCATCATTATATTCTTCAAAATCAAGGAATCCTTTCCTACACCCAGGTCTATGCACTTACTTGTTAGCCCCACTTCCTGGAATGCTCTCCTCCCAGCTCATCTGAGGTCTGCTCATTCCTAACCTTAGCAGTCTCAGTCCAATGATACCTCTTCAAAAAAATCTTCTTTGAACAACCCATCTAGAATGGCCTTGTTCTAGATAGGACAAGGGCCTCAATGCCTGGGAAGTTCTTACTAAATATTACCTTGCTAAATGTTAAAATGTAGCAGAGTATTTTGCAGATGCAGCTGTAACAGGATGAGCTTGACAGGAACCCAACCCCTTAAGTGCAGCCAACTGCAAAGAAATCAATGTGAAACTGACCTAATGAGTATATGGCTAAGCCTTCCTTTCCAGGAGGCAGAGCTTTAGATACGAATCTCCTGTCTCCTTTACTTGCTACAAGTAAATAACACTATTTTGCAACAACCTTGTCTGGTTTCTAAACAAAAAACCCCAAGTGGCAAACCCTTGGAATTTGGTAACAGCTTCACATAATATCTCCTTCATCACTCTGTTCACATCATCCATAGCACCTTATTCAATCTAAAATTACCATGCTCATTTATTCATTTACTTGAATTTTGTCTATTTGCCCAACAGAATGTAAAAGCTCAGTATATAGCAGCTTATCTGTCTTATTGCTATATTCTCTAGGTCTAGCACAGTGCCTGGCACATGTTACTATCGAGTATTTGTGTAGTAGTTGTCTTGGATAAATCATCACTTACTGAAGATACAGAAGAGAAGATTTAAATACTAAATAGGTTGTTGGACATTAGTCTCCCCTTTTCCCTTCATGTCACGATGTCCATAGAAAGTGGTAATACTTACACAGCACACTAGGATAAACAGACAGGTCTGTTTGCAGCACAAATAACCAGCATAAGGTCTCCAGGCATCCCAAGGCCAGCCCAGCTGCTCAGAAGGCTAAGAAGCTCATTATCTCATACAACTTGGAAAGCTCTACATTGTGACAGTTAAGATCTCTTCCCACTTTGAAATTCTAATTTTTATGTACTCTTATAAGAAACATACAGACCAAGGAACCTTAATAATTCTTAGCTATCTAATATTAAATGAAGTCTGTATTTACTTTATAAATTAAAGCTTAATTTATAAATTGATACATATAGTCTATAATCTAGTCTTCACCATCAATAATAGCTTGTCTTTATCCCTAAGATTGTTCTAAGAGTGGGCTACTAATACAACTCATGACAGCAAATGTAGCTGGAGATGAGGAAGCTGTATTTTAAAGGCCATGGTCACAACAAAGTTGCCCAACACTCAGTTTAGATAAAGACTCCAAAGTCAAAGAATCCATTCTTCTTTTACACAAGTTATTCATCATCCCCTTACAACAGGTACAACCTAACACTGCCTTTGTTGACAAACCATGCTAGCACATGGCCCTGACATTTCATAAAGTTCTAATAATTCAAATAAAGAATTTGTACAGCTACACTCTTAAGGTCATTATGCTGCTCACCAGTTGCATTAAAAACCAGAGGCAAATGGGCGATGTTTAGTGTGTGTTAATTATACTTCAATAAACCGGTAAAAAAATAAATGAAAATGTAAGGGTGGTGATCAAAGTTAGTATCACTAGTAATATGACAAAGAGACATCATGCACCTCTTGATCTAATCACTTAAGACAAAACATCATTTTTGTGATGTTCCTGCCTAAAATGTATAATAATCTATTTATAAGAGAACATCAAAAAATCCTGAGTTGAAAGAATACCCTACAAAATAAATGACTTACATTCTAAAAAAATGACAATGTCATGAAAAACAAAGAGAGATTAAGGGATTGTTTCAGCTTAAAAGAGACTAAAGGGACGTAAAAACTTAAATGTAATTCATGTTCCTACTTTGAATCCTGGACGATGATTTTTTTCTTTTTTATATTAGTGGGAAAATTAATGAAATTTGTATAAGGTCTATAGACTAGATAAAATATCATGCCATTGTTAATTTCCTGATTTTGATCATTGTGTATGGTTATAAAGGAAAATATCTTTGTCTTTAGAAAATATACACTTAAGCTTTTAGTGTTAACAGTGCATGATGTTAGCAACTTACTCGTATCACATGTAGTTCAGAAAATATTCTGAATATGCATATATATGTATACATATGTCCCTATATATATTTTATATGTGTACAGACATAGATCTATAAATAGAGGAGAAAAATTTTTTTAAAAACTGAGGTTAGCCTTTACTGGTGTGGCTCAGTAGGCTGGGAGTCGTCCCGCACCAAGAGATAGCTGGTTTAATTCCTGGTCAGGGTACATGCCTGGGTTGTGCGCCAAGTCCCTGGTTGGGGGTATGCAAGAGACAACCAATGATGTTTCTGTTTCCTCTTTTTCTCCCTCCCTTCCCTCTCTCTAAAAATAAATAATTAAATAAAATCTTTTTTAAAAAACTGGGATATATGAGTTCAGAAGAGGTCATTTTAAAAAACACACGTAAGCTATGAGAGGAAATGCTGGAAAATTTACCAGTTTCAAATACAAAGAGATGGACTATGAGAAAACATACTACACAATAAGTTACATCACTAATTATGACAGGAAAGAGAAAAATTTCTCCAACAACCTTTATTAGGAACAGCATTTTCTTATATGTTTGTAATTTTGGGGGTCTCCTGTTAATAGTTGAGAAAATTATGATAGGAAATATATCAAAACACTTAGAAATCATATATTCATTTTCAAAGGAAATCCTTTTTCAGCCATCCCCAAAGCTACATAAAATAAAGGGGAGCAGAGTTGTAGGCAAGAAAAATAGGAGAATGACTGGGAAATTTTTCCTATGATAGAATACAGTATTGTATCTTGTGTAGACAGACACATCAGTGGAATTTTGCTGACTGAAGACATGGCAGCCTAATTCAGTAGCCTGCAGCCTGCAAAAATGTGGAAATGATGCAAACAGAGAGGTACTTTAAAATCAATAGTATATATCAGGTATTTTATTGTTCATATTAATCTGTATACCAAATGCATTTTATCTAGGCTCATAAAGAAATAGAAGGAGCTGTGTAAATTCAATTCAACAAATATTCACTGAATGCCTAAATTCCTAGTGCTCAGATTAGTGTTACTGCCAAAACCTTTAAATAAAGAAAGGAACACAATTTACACATGGAAACAATTACTGTTACTAAACATCCCATGAAACTAGGGGAAAAAAATCATAAGGAGAGAACCATTCTCTCCACTAGCAGCAGCCAGTTTGCTTCACTAAGGTGTTGGGGTGGTCCTAGTTAACAAACATTTGTTTAGGAATAGCAGATATGCTGACTTCTAGTTTTCTATGTACTAGGTAGTAAATAGATGTAATAAAACATTTTTTGTTGGCATAATTTACTGCTACAATGCAAAATTTAGGGTTATGAGATTAATACATAAAGAATTTCTTTCTGGATTAACATTACAATACAGGACTTCCGAAGAGTTTCTTAGTGGAATATATACCACCAAAGTACTCACCTAAATAACTACACCCTACACTTCATGCCTTGAGGAATCTGAGACAAGAACCTGTAACTAGCTTAACTTGGCTTTATTCACATTATCTGATATCTTCATTATCTACATGTCCAAGTTCTCTTAGTGGCATCACATCTTTCTTTATATTTTCAGTATAAATTTCTGTGATGTTTCTTTGAAGTATAACAGCTCTATCAGTAAAGCATCACTGGGTCCACAGTTAAAGCAGAAACCCAATAGCACAATGTTAAGATCTAGTAATCCATTATTACAGCTTTAACCTCAAATATCTTGCAGTGTTTAGTACTACAATTGTGATTATTGCCACAATATTGGAGTTAATAATGACAAAAATAATAAATATCACTGAAACAATGGAGTTACTCGATTTGTGAAACTTTGCCTCCCAAGAAGGAATCAAGAAAAATATACTGAATGTAGAAAATAAAGTGACAAAAATTAGAAATGAATTTAATGAGTACAGTTCTCCCTGACTTAAAAGGATATAAAAACTCAGTCCTGTCGCTCAAACATGTTATAAACACACAGAAAGTTACCGCTACATTTCTAGCTAATGACATTTTTATCTCACTCTATAAACGTAATCATATATGCCTTTTAAAATTACCTGCTAATACTCAATCTACCCTACACATCTTTATCTAATTATTTCCATGACCAGGGGGAAGAAAATGTTGCCTACACCATTATGCTTCAGGATGACTCAGTAAAGAAAACAGGTTATAGGTAATGAAACAATATTTTCGAGGAAGAAAAATATGTTCAGATTTAAGTAGTAGATAAACACTTCCTAGAGTAGAAAATACTTTTGCTTCTTTAATGTCATGTCCAGTCATCTACATTTTGCTTTGTAATCTATAACATATCACCAATTTATGAGAAGAACAATTCTGAAACATTTAAAATGGAGCTGAATGATGATTTAACATCAGAAAGATGTGTACGAGTTTTCTGATTACTAAACAACAGATAAACAACTACAAATATCACAGAAAATAAAAACACTAAATGTAAATAATGAAATTAAGTGTTTTTAGAAAAGGAAATAAAACTTTAAAAGAGTAAAGTTTGTGTAGTAGTCATTTTATAAAGATAATACTATAGCATTATATATGTTACTGAAAATAACCCAGTTAAGCAAATTGGGAGTTGGCTTTTTTTAAGATGGCAGTTAAAGGTAAATTAGAAGAGAACAAATATACATTTGTTTAGTTATATCCACACATGACTTTTAAGAGTCCATTAACTACCACAGCTGCTATGGTAAATTCATGTATGTGTTGCCAGGAACATATAAAGGCATGATATAGGGGACAAGGGAAAGTGGTGGGGGGTAGGCACAGACAAATGTATTTGAAAAAATAAAAAAAAAATTTAAAAAAAGGCATGATATAATGAAACAATAATTAGAAAATTTCAGAAACATTAAAATTTGTTTTTGTGGAGTTAATTTCTCTCTCCCACCTCTTCACACTCTTCCTTCAAGAAGTTTCTGGAAAATCCAAAGAAATGTCTTTATTTGGCGAATATTTGTTGAAAAATAAATCAAATATAAATGATCATCTTACTACTTTGTGATTTTCTTCCCTTTCTTTTTTCTTTTTATTTTTAAAGAAAGAGGGAATAGCCCTGACTGGTACAACTTAGTGGGTTGGGCATCCTCCCACAAAACAAAAGGTCACAGGTTCAATTCCCAGTTAGGGCACATGCCTGGGCTGCGAGCCAGGTCCCAGTTGGGCGTGTGCAAGAGGCAACTGATCATGTTTCTTTCGCACATTGATGTTTCTCTCCCTCTCTTTCTCCTTCTCTCCCCCTTACTCTAAAAATAAATAAAATCTTTTTTAAAAAAAGAAAGTGGGGATAAGGGAGGAAATGCAGAAAAGTAAGGGGTTTATCAATCAACACCAAAGGGCTAGGTGATGGGCAAGGGCAGGGAGGAATCAGTACAATTATAACTGATATCAATTCTGGTGTAGAATATAAATTTCATTAATGAGGACTCTGAGATCTTGGGTATAATTACAGATAAATATACTAACAATCTTTTTGAAACTCCATGGGAGTAAAATAGCCATCAGTGTATTTCATAATCCTAGATTTAAACAGCTTTTCTAACGAGCTGTCTGGATAATTACTAAGCTATCTAAGAATTACTATGAACTTTGTACCTTTTTAGTTCACCGACAGATGTCTATTTGTTATTAGCTCAAGTAATAATAATGTATTAAGATACTTGCTTAATATACAAAGACATATGTTTGCATTTAGACAACATTGAACTTTGTTCCCCAGAAATGTATTGTTAAGTCACACAGAAATCTGTAAATCAGCAGCAGGGCCAACAAAAGTGAAATCAGTTGCTGTTTCTCTTGGAGTCTGTGATAAATAAAAGCTATCTGATGCCTGCATGCATATTTAGAGGAGTATTTCCTAATTCTACAGAAAAAAAAATTGGTGCTGTTACCTTAATGTTTTGGTTGTGTTCTCCTACATATCTACAGCTGGAGAGGAAAGCATATTAAATTCTCCTTAAAAATTCCTGATCTTTACAAACATGATTAAGTGTGTTGCTGATTTTCTAAGAATTAAGTAGCTCACCTTGATTAGAGGGAAGGAAACACAGAGACCAAGTCCATGAGCTGTTAAAAATTTCTAAATGAGCACATTCTGAAAACTAAATTAAGTTCAATGACAGAAAAGTTGAGCTAGAATGAATTCTTGTGTCTTTAGTGGGTCCTTTAGAGCATGTAACTAACCCCAGCAAGTAAAAGAGGAGCACTCATTTAAACATACTTATTGATTAGTAATTTAAATGTCACTGGAAACTTCTGTCTCATTTCAAAACTTCACTCTTCATTTTAAGTAAGTCCTTAAAATAGAATCCATGCTCTTTAATGTGGTGGCTATTTAATTTGAAAGCTTATTTTTTATTCTTTTGACATTATATATCAATGTCTCATAATATTTTTCTTAGTCACTGTAGTATTATAATTCTATGTATTTAAAAAATGAACAGAAATAAGAAGTAAATGAATGATCTTTAGCATCATGTTAACAGTGCTTTCAACGAAGAATTATTGGGCGGCGGCAGGGGGTAGTTACCATACATACTAATTAGGCAATCCCTATCCTTTGCAAACACCACTCAACATAAACACACTAACCTAAATTTTTAGTTACAGTAAACCTAAATATAAAAATATATTGGTGTAAATTAATAGTTTCATGTATAATGGCTATATAATTCTCTTTAAAAGAGACTTCCAGGGGGCTGGGTAAAAAAGAAAAAGGGATTAAGCAAAAAATAAAAATAAAGGCCTCACAGCATTACGCGATATGAAGAACCTAACATTTTCTGGTGTTGGTTAATCAAGAAAAAACCTCTTTGGAGTGGTTGAATTCGAGTTATGATTTAAAGAAGAAAATAGTGAGCAGAGAGGAAGAAAACTATTCCCTATATATTAGACCTTACAGCCTCTGTACCGCAGACAATATATCTCTTTTCTTAGCCATAGGCTACCCACTCACAAGTCTTTACAACATCCATGGTGGTGGTAAGGAACAATTTAATACAACAGCCCGCCCCACAGAAAATTTCCACTCAACTTTAAAGGCTTGTCATATCTGTCCCATCAATTGGAGAGAAGAGATGAAAATGGATTCTCAAGAGCAATAGGCTTAATGCACTACCCCTGAGGTAGTAAACCATCCCACTTAGTGTAAATAGTTTTGAAACCTGGTGATATAAGTATAAGATCCATTTCTCGTCTGTAAAAGCAAAGGCTAAAGCATATTAACTGCTATGGTTTCAAATCATCAGTAAAGCTAAAATACCAGGAGAAGAAGGTGAAGATCTGCTATCTATGGCTCTGGACTTAACCCCAGGCAGTGAATTGAATACATGCCAAGTGCAGTTTCTAATTCTGATCTGAGCTATTCCCACATTAACCATATTTTCACTACTTATTTCTAATTGTATAACCACAAATAAAAGAGACATGTAGACCACTGCAAAAACACAAAACTAGATTTTACAGCTTAAGAGCCAAGGCTGAAATGAAATAAAGACAATCCAGAATATGCAAGAGAACTTGGTCTATCATACTGAAAAAGGCTCAAAATGGTGAATATGCAAACTTTCAACAACTGCTGACTACAGGTATAACTGCCATGTTTTTCTCTCTCTCATATCATAACTCAAATACAATGTTTAAAAGTGCTAGCAATACAAATTATTTTTTAGTTGCTTTGGACTTCATATATTAAAGGTTTATTTTACATTTTTTAAAGTTATTTTGAAATGTTCCATTAGTATTAAAATGGAATTTGCATTGTTATGAATGATCCACATATTCTCACAGTGTCAATGCCAGTGAAATAATTCCACTGGGTAAAGCTCTCCATTAACAACTTGGGATCTGATAGATGGGTTATTTAGGTCCAATAAGGCGTCATCAGAATCACTGCAGTTTATATGTTGTATATGATTGTTTGAGTATATACCAGACTCTGAGGACTCATGGATTTAGTAAAACTGGAATCATTTATTTTACTGGTTAACTCCGGAGTATATGCTTTCAACAGAAAGAATACGGCAACAGTAAAAGGACTGGTAAAGCCTCTTTTACTAAATTCTGAATCTAAAATGTTTTTTTCAGCTGCCAAATCATTCTCTGAAAGGTAGAAAGATATACCAGCTAAGTGCTATATGTGAAAACATTACAAATCAAAAGAACAACATGGATATTTCCTCTTTGCTAAGATACTAATATCTTACTATTACATAATACACCTCTAAACACATTTCAATCCTGCACAGGTTTTTACCTGGGACCATATCAAAAGGGTTTCCATTAACAAGTAACAATCATCTAGAAAATGCTTCTGGAGCATGGGCACAAAGAATAGAATTATAACAGGACACAGAGAATGGAATTATAGCGAGGCCCATACATATAAGGAATATGGCAATGAAGCAGTAGCACAAGGTTTCCTTTAGAGTGAGGATAAAGCCAGCGGCTGCTGTTTGTACACTGCCATTAGTAAAAGACTGTTCTGCCGGAGGCAGAAAAGTTGGTAAGTGAATGCATCAATACTGAATTCAGTGTTGCCTTCAAAATGTAATGGCTCATTCAGTGCAAACATTAGGAAGAGGCTAATAGAAGGGTTTCCTAGCCAGCTAGATTGAACACAACATGAGGTCCTCCCTTGGTATACACATTGAACAGTGTTTAATTCTGCCTTCTGGTTGCCCAACTTTGCTATCTTGGAATGAAGGGAGCAGGGAGAAGACACCGGGTTTTGCTCTATCAACTTACGGGTCTGTAAAAACAAAACAAAACAAAACAAAATAAAACCTTCTATTTCCTCTTCACAATTCAAACATAATCCTGGCAAAAGGAATAAATGGGTAATTAAAGGAATAAATGGATAATTACAATAGTCTAGGGTACTTATTTGTTATTTTATCAATATAATCTTTTTTTCTTATAAGTTGAAAATGATGACTAGGAAGCTAAGAGATGAACTTCTCACCAAACTACATAGGGCATCATTTAACAACAGAAACTAAGCAATATCTAAAGTCAGGTTTCCAGTGGATTTTCAGATATATCCCACATGAGACTACTATTCTACTACCTAGCATACTATATCAATTACCTGTTAAGATGCTTGTCTCCTCTCCTAGTCCATGAGCAACTTCAAGGCCCAGAAAAAGCATTTAGTAAATGTTTGCAGAATAAATTAATGGTATGAACAGTGCTTATATGGGTTTCATTTTCCTAACTTAATATCTGCTTATTTCCAAATAAACTGACCATAGCTTGATCTCTATAGGAAACACCTAATTATCTAAGAAAAATTAACTTGGCAAGGCTGCATCCACTGTTGTTCATTAACTAATATTAATAATCACCCACATTCATTAAAAATTTTGGCACAAGACTTAGTCTTTAGGGAGCACAGAAGAAATCCAACCAACATTTTAGCCTTACTGTTCTCTGACCTCCTTAAAAATCAATAACCTCTAGCTCCATTTCACTTTAACTCACCGACTCCCAGGGCCACATCCTGGACTTTATCATTCATCACCTGGAACTGTTCAACCTCTGAAGTAAAATTCAAACTTCTCATTCTATGACCACAGCTTCTTACACGGCCAGCCCTCTCACTCCTGTTCTCCCACTCCACCGGTTGTTCATTCTGAGTCAACCTCACATCCCTCCATCACTCCCCTCAAACTCCACTCTAGCCTAACTCTAACTTAACAAAAGATTTTTCCTACTGCATCAAAAAGAAGTTAATCCATGCAGTACACTTTCCTTCAGCTTTCCAATACCCACATATAAATTTCTGTAAATCCTTATTCATCTCTCACCTTATCTCCAGACTTTAAAAAATGTGATGTCCACCATGTAATGAAAGCCAACTCCATCTGCGCTCTTCACTCTATCCCTGTATCCTCCTCTCCATCATTCATGCCTGTTCTATTCTATCAGCTCCACAGGCCCTCCTGCCACTCCAACCTAACGTGTTCAGATCCTGTGCCAATTTAAGAAAGAAAAAAAATTGACTTTGCATCCATCACCTTTTAGTTACTATCCAATTCCTTCTCCTCTTTTCATTCAAATGTCACCATTCTACTGAAACAATTTACGCTAAGGACACCTTACTTGTTTCATCTTACCAGAGAAGTTTCATCTTCCCAATGGAAATCATTCTCCTCTCATTGCAACTCCACCTTCTTACCACGGTCTCCTGGTTTTCCTTGCATTTTGTGACCGTAAGTTCTCTGCCTCCATTGCGTTCTTTTCTACAGTGATATTCCATGGGACCCTCCCTGATGATCCTATCCAACCTTGTATTTTCCACAATAAGCTGATGACTTTCCAATCTTTATAGCTCAGATCTCCTCCCTAAGAAAGAAAAGACTCAAGCTCATATCTAACTTATCTGAGGAACATGTACACTGGGCCTTCCTACAGACACCACAAATTCAACATATTCAAAACTTATCTTCCTGTCAAGTGTGAAATCGGCAGGAAAAAAAGTTGGTAGCTTCAAAGGCCAGTCCCTCACAAAAACACTAAAAATCCAAGCAAAGATTTTCAGATACATTGTGGCTTCCACCTTAGGTTCCTTCTCAAGTTTTTTATAACTCTATGAACAGTCCAAGGTGTACAGCAAACAAGCAAACACAACTTCTTTTTAAAAAATGGTAACTTTAAAACAGTAGGAAAGTTTCAAGACACTTCTATTTTCCCTTGTCCAGTGTCCCAACTTGACTCAGTGGTAGTCTAAAAGAGCACAGCCAACCTTCCTAGTGTGGGACACTGGTGCCGATTCTGGAAAGAGATCTTTTTCTCAAAAACTTTTGTTTGTTTTGACCTGCTGGGGGACTACCTCAAGCACTGACAACACAAGGTGCTCGTCTCCTTCATCCAACTCGAACTAAGAGGGCAAAAAGACAAACAATCAAGCACCATAAGCCTAGGGGGGAAAAAGCCTAGGGAGACAGTTTCTTAGGAAATTGGGGCATTCAAAAGCACCACATATACTATGGAATTTAGAAAGTCATGTGAATGGTTGGGGCAGAACATGTGCTCTGAGACCTGAGAACACCCTAGGCTTTCACCTCTAGGTGATCTCAAGGCTCAGCATAAACAAGAAGTAAAAACTAAGGCACAGTTGCAAATGGCTTAGCTAATAGATGAAGGGATGCCCCAAAACAAAGACAATTAGCAAATACTGTGAAATGTTTACCTTTTTCTTCTTGTTGTTTCTGCTCTTTTATTGTTGTTTAATTTATTTTATTTTTTCATTTTTTGGCTCCTGGCAGTCAAAGACTTGTTTATTGAAACACTAGCTGAACATAGGCTAAAGGAACAGAGAGACTTTGGAGAACATGACAAACACAGACTTAACAAAAATTGTTTTTAAAAATCCCTAAACAAATAAAAGCTACAAGTCCACAGCAAGCAACAAAAATAAACTGTGAGGAAGGAAAAGAATGTGATGTGATTTCCTGAGATACCATTTTATATTATCCAAAATATCCAGCTGTCAACAAAAAATGTACAAAGCAAGTGAAGAAACAAAAAAATAGGGTCTATTCCAGAAGAAATTAATAGAAACTGCCTGAGGAAACACAGACATTAAATTTTTAAAAAGTTTAAATGAATATTTAAATAAAATGTCTTAAATATGCTTTAAGAGCTAAAGGAAAATAAGACACAGAATTAAGAGAAACCATGAGGATAATGTCTCAACAGAAATTAACAGACAAAAAATTATAAAAAAGAAACCAGACAAATTCCGAGAATGAAAATAACAATAACTAACATTTAAAAAGTCATATGAAGGTTTCAAAAGCACATTTCAGAAAACATAAAAAAGAATAAATGAACTTAAAGATAGGTCAAGTGAAATTATCTAGTCTGAAAAGAAGAAAAAAGAAAGAAGAAAATTAAAAGAGCCTAATAGACCTTTTATACCATCAAGTATAACTTACACAACAGGAATCCCAGAAAGAGGGGTGGGGGGGGAAGGGAGAAAGTAATAGTTTAAAAAATAATAGCTAAAAATTCCAAAATTTCACAAAAGACATAAAGCTACACACCCAAGAAGTTCAATAAGCTCCAAGAGAGATAAGCACAGAGATCCACACTGAGACACATTATAATCAAACAGCTGAAAGACAAAGAATCAATCCTGAGAGAAACAACTCATTATGTACAAGGAATCCTCAATAAGATTAACAAATTCTCATCAGAAACCATGAAGGCTGGCTAGAAGTGGGATGACATGTTTAAAATGCTAAGGAAAAAAAAAAGAGTGCCAACTACAAATTCTATATCTGGTAAAATTATCCTTCAAAAATGAAAAGGAGCCCTGGCCGGTGTGGCTCAGTGGACTGAGTGCTGGTCTGCAAACCAAAGGGTTACCAGCTCAAATCCCAGTCAGGGAACATGCCTGGATTGTGGGCCAGGACCCCTGTAGGGAGCATGCGAGAGGCAACCACACACTGATGTTTCTCTGCCTCTCTTTCTCCCTCCCCTCACCTATCTCTAAAATTAAATAAATAAAATCTTTTAAAAAAAGAAAAAGAAATTAAGGCATTCAAAGGCAAACAGTAGACGGAATACATTGTTAGTAAACTTGCCCTACAAGAAATATTAAAGGGCGTTCTTCAGGCTGAAATCAAAGGACCCTAGGTAGTAACTAGAAGCCATTGAGCAATAAAAGAATTTCAGTAAAGATAACTACACAGGTAAACACAAAAGTCAACGTTACTAAATTTTGGGTTGCAACTTTTCTTTGTGTTTACTATATGATTTAAAGGACAACTGCTTTTTAAAAAATTACAAATCTATTTTAATAAGCACACAATATATAAAGATGTAATTTATAACAATAACAACATAAAAGAGGGAGATGGAGCTATATAGCAGGAGTTAAGCATTTTGTATGCTATTAAAGCTACGTTGACATCAATTTAAAATACATCATTATAAACTGAGGATATAATTGTAATCCCACTAGTAACCACTAAGAAAATATCTTAAAAATATACACAAAGGAAATGAAAAAAAGAGTCAAAATGGTACACTAAAAAAAAATCAATTAAACACAAAAGGAGGTAATAGAATAAGGAAAATGTATAAAACATAACTTTAGAAAACAATATAACAAGCCTTACAAGATACAACAAAAGCAGTATAGAGAGGGATTATAGCTGTAAATGCCTATATCAAAATGGAAGATCTCAAATCAATAACCTACTTTTTCCAGTAAGGAACTACAAAAAGAACAAACAAAACCCAGTACTATCAAAAGAAATAAAAACAGGTAGAGTGGAGATTAAAACCTGAAGAATAGAAAACCAACAGAATCAATGAAACCAAATTTTATTTTTCTGAGAAGGTCAACAAAACTGTCAAACTTTAGCTAGGCTAAAACCAGAAAGAAAACTAAAACCAGAAATGAAGGTGGGAATATTACTAATCTTACAGAAATAAAAAGGATAATTGTACACCAAAAAATTAATTACCTAAATAAAAAAGACAAATTCCTTAAAACACAAATTATCTAAGCAGACTCAAGAAGAAATGAAAAATCTGAACAGATTTATAACAAGTGAAGAGACTGAATAAGTAATCAAAAGAATTAATACCAATCCTTCTCAAGCTCCCCCAAAAAACAGAAGAGGGAAAACTTCTAACTCATTCTTTAAGACAAGTATTATTATGATACTGAAGTCAGATCAGACAAATTTACCACAAGAAAACTACAAACCAATATCCTTCATTAATGTAGATGCAAAAATCCTCAACAAAATACTAGGAAACCAAACCAAAGAGCATTTTAAAAGGATTATATACCATGATCAAGTGGTATTTATCTCAGGAATGCAAGGGTGAGTCAACATATAAAAGTTAATCAATGTAATATACCACATTTGCATAGAATAAGTAAAAAAAAAAAAACATAATCATCTTAACAGATATAAAAAAAAGCATTTGATAAAATCCAATACCCTTTCAAAACGAATGCACATGTGTGCGTGAGCACACACACGCACACAGAAAACTAGAAGAAAACTTTTCAGAATGACAAAGAGCATTTTATGAAAAACCCACAACCAATATAATGCTCAATGGTAAAAGCAAAAATCTTTCCCTCTAAGATCAAAAACAAGACAAGGATGCCCACTTTCACCATGGTTTATTCATCATTGTGCTGCATGTTCTAGCCAGTTCAATGGGACAAGGGAAAAAAAGGCAACCAAATTTGAAAGGAACAAGTAAAACTATCTCTATTCTCATATGACATGATGCTCTATATACAGAAAATTCCAAAGCATTCACATACAAAAAACTACTAGCTCCAATAACAAATTCAGCAAAATTACAGGGTAAAAATCAACACACAAACATTAGCTGTGTTTCTATACACCAGCAATAAACAATTCATAAATAAAATTATGAAAACATTCAATTTACAATAGCACTGAAAAATAAATAAAATACCTAGGAATAAATTTAACCAGAAAGGTGAAAGACTGGTATACTAAAAAGTACAAAACATTGCTGAGAGAAACAAAAGGCTTATATATGGAAAGGTATCACATATTCATGGATTGAAGACTTATTGTTAAGATGGTATACTGTCCAAAGCAACGAAAAAATTCAATATAATCCCTCTCAAGGAGGCTTGAATATTCAAAACAATCCTGAAAAAGAACAAAGTTTAAGAACTCTCACTTTCTTCAAAACTTACTACAACGCTATAGTAATCTGAAGGGCATAATAATGAAATAAGGACAGACATGCAAATCAATAGGATAGAATTGAGAGTCCAGAAAGAAGCCCATGTATCTATAGCCGATTGATTTTTGACAAGGTTGCCAAGACTACTTCATGCAGAAAGAATAGTCTCTTCAACAAATGGTACTGGAACAATGGATAGCCACATCCTAAAGAATGAAATTGGATTACTACCTCATACCATACACAAACATTAACTCAAATGGATCAAATGGATTAATCGACCACCTAAATATTAAGGACTAAAACAATAAAACTCTTAGAAGAAAATATAGTGCTCTTTATGGCCTTTGATTTGTCAGTGAATTCTTAACTATGACATTGAAAGCACAAGAAACAAAATTGATTTTCCTCAAAATTAAAAACTTTTACACATCAAAGAACACAGCCAAGAAGGTGAAATAACAAGCTACAGAAAATATTTACAAATCATATGTTTGATTAGAGTCTAGTATGCAGAATATTTAAAGAAAATTCTTACAACTCAATAGGAAAGACAAGCCAATTAAAAAATGGGCAAAGGATTTGAAAAGATGTTTGTCCAAAGAGGATATACAAATGGCCAGCAAGCACATGAAAAGTCTCGATAACAGGAGTCATTAGGAAAATGCAAATCAAAACCATAATTAGATACCATTTCACACCCAAAAGAATAGTCATAATTTTTTTAAATGAAAAACAACAAGTGTTGGTAAGAAACTGGAACCCAATATATTGTTGGTGGGATTGCAAAGTGACGCATTCACTATGAAAAGTAGTTTGGTGTTTCTTCAAAAAGTTAAACATAGAATTGTCACATAATCCAGCAATTCTACTCCTAGATATATACCCAAAAGAACTGAAAATACACTCAAAACAAACACTTGTTTACAAATGTTCATACTATTCACAAAAGCTACTCACAATAGCCAAAAATTGGAAACGATCCCAAATGTCATCAACTGATGAATGAATAAACAAATTGCGGTATATCCACACAATGGAATATTACAACCATAAAATGGAATGAAATACTGATACATGCTAAACATGGTAGAATCCTGAAAACATTAAGTGAAAGCTACTCAAAAAGGACCACGTTTTATAATTCCATCTATATGAAATATCCAGAATAGGTAAATCCATAGAAACAAAAGAGGAGATTGGTGGCTGCCAGAGGTAGAGGGAAGGGAAAAATAGGGAGTGACTGCTCAAGTGACGTGGGAGTGTATTTTGATGTGATGAAAATGTTTTGGAACAGAGAAGTGATGCTTGCACAACACTGTGGATATACTAAATATCACTGAATTGTATACTTTAAAATGGTTAATTTTAATGTTATGTGAATTTCACCTAAAGAGATTTATTAAAACTGATCTCAAGCAAATGACTGGTATGAATATACATTAGTACAGTACTTTGGAAAATAACGACATTACCTAGGAAAGTTGATAAGGAATATACCCTGTGACCCCTGCAATTCTATTCTACTGTCTTTCTCAGTTGATACAACCACTCACCTGGTCACCTTTACTGGAAACTAGCCAACACCCTTGTTCTCTCCTTCTTCTTCACATATGCATTCAATTGATTTCAACAAACTGACATTGAGTGCCTTCTACTATGTACTAGGAGACATAATGAACAAAACACAGTATCTCTGTTCTCACAGGGTTATTATTTATTGGAGGCAACGTAAAATTAAATACTACATAATTAAAATACAGTGGCATAAGCACAGTAAGAAGGGAACAACAGTATGCTGCTATTGGAACATATAAGATAGGCAACTAACTAACACATACTTGGGGAAGGTCAAAAAGGTTTCCTGAGAGGAGGATATCCAGGCTGAGATCTTAAAAGATATGTAGGAGTAGTGAGCCAAGTTAGGGGAGACAAAAAAATTCAAATCAATCACCTAATCCTTCCTTTTATTTTTCTTGGTTTTATTAAAACCACTGTTTTCATCCATATTACTACTCATTACAAGTAAACATCATCACTGACCTGCAAATGCCTCTTAACCAGTATGTTCCTTTCAACAGTTTACAAAGTAAACTATGTAAAAAAATTTTTTGATCGTATAATTCTCTTGCTTAAACCCATCAGTAACAACCCAAAGTACTGAATAAAGACCCTATTTCCCCACGCAGCATTAGCCTCATTGATGTGATCCTTGCCTTTCTCATCTCCTGTCTCCTCTTCTTACTTGATGATTCAATTTATAGGTATCCATACAGAGTGGGGCAAAAGTAGGTCTACAGCTGTTGGTATGGAAAATAATATGATAATAAGATATGCGAACAAACTCTGTATTTCGCATACTCACACTGTGAACGGACTTTTGCTCCACCCTGTATCACTCTACTTTTCACCAGAAAGCACTTGCTTTGTATCTCTGATGCCTTACATGTATTACTGACATAATGAGTCCTCAATACCTGTTTATTAAAGAAATAAATTTAAATAAATTTAATAACAGCAATAGCTGTGATTTATTAAGCACCTATGATATACCAGATACCACATCAGGTACTAAGATATTTACAGACATTCACTCACAACAACCACCTTGAAAGCTAGTTATTAGTTGCCTCGTATCAGAGAAAAGATCACTAAGGCACAGGAAAAAATAGGTAAATTGCCCAGGTAACAAATCAATTAGATAGCATTTCTAGAAGGACTCAAGATCTGTTGGATTCCAAAACCAGTACAGCCTTACAGCATCAAGCTGCCTCCCTAATTACTCTTAAATATTGTATCTCTCCAAATATCAATGTGTCTTACTATTTATAAACTACCTTCCCCAAAGTGAACATCAGTTAGAACTGTCTGCTTCTAATTGTGTTAAGATATACCAAACGCTGCTTTAGGAGTACTAACCCAGTTCCCAAAACATAGAAGTGACAAAGAACTAATGATTATTAATAGCGTAATCATTCCAATAAAACAATAGCTGTCAATCATCTGTCTAAAATGGCAAAGAAAAGTAAATTTTCTATTTTGTATGAGATTAAAAGTCATCCTACTATTACTTAATTCTTCACGTAACATACATTTTAGTTTGCTGAGAGTGGAATTAAAAACACACATTTCTTATCACAAATAGGTACCTGTCCTTAGGAGGCAGATGGTACTGAAAGATCTACTTTCAATTAGGCAGTACTTACTTCATATGGATAATGGTTGACTTCTCAGGCATCTACCACCTACCCTCCCCCTGCCCCTGATATAACACACTGTACAAGCAGACACAACATATTCTTCATACCACACTAGGTCCTCTCTGGTTATCCAGTTTGCTAGGATGAAGGCCTCCCACACTTGCACACTCCTTTCCCCCCAAATAAAACATTCTCCAAGGAATTAAGTCCCAGAAGGATTAAAAATTCAAATTGTTATGAAGACTACACAACGCCAACAAAGCTTTAAACATCAAATGGAAAGGAAGAAAAATAGAAAAGGAGAAAAGAAAACTAGCAAATATTCAATACCTACTACCTGTATACTACTAGGCACTCTACTAGATACTCTCATATAAACTATTTCACGTAACAGTAGGTCATTAATGTTGTTTAAATAACTGAGAAAAATGTGATTTCGTATCCCAATTTTGCTAAAATTAGTTCTGAAAGGGAAGGTAACATGTAAGGAAAGTAAACTTGCTTGTAATTGTTCCATTATTTGCACCATTTTAATGGGATTTTTCTATTAATCTTTGACAAGCCATGAAATTTTATATTTTCACCATGACCAACCCATGAAATTTACCAACTTTGTCCATGATTCATACCAGGTCATAGTTATAATGTCTGCTATGCATTTTAGCTAAATAACCATTGAAACTTCTCCCTTTGGACAGAATGAAAAATCTGCCTATAATTAAAGCAGGAATTGTTAACTACAAGCAGTTAAAGTTTACAGCATTGTTTGACAGTTGCAAAGATAAATCAGTAAAAAGCCTGAGATGCTGTGTCTACCTGTACTTCCCACACATTTGAACAACAGTGTGATATCTCTTAGCATCATAAAATCAATCTCAGATTAGGTAATGAAATATGCACCAGCCTTTTCCCAGAACCTTTGACAAATCACACACAATCCTAAATCTTCATAAATCACGATTAAGGACAAGTATATCATCACCAACGCATATATCTTCCCAAGCCTGACCCAGAGACTAATGAGAAAAGGCCTAGACTATCTCATCTGATTAATTAATTCAAAATGTCTGCTGTTATTCAAATGTGAGGCTGGTACTATTTGAATAACACTTGACAGCACTGCCTGAAGATATCATTTCTGATTTGTGAAGCTGCTGCTACATAACTGATGATAGTTTATGAAAATGTTCCAATGAAGCTGCTTTTCTTGGCACAACTGTGAAAGATTTGCCAAAGAGGTGGTTCTTTTTTTGTCAGAAGTTGATGTTGCTAATGTTGTCAAACATTTCCAAAATACATAGTCTCTGGAGTCTTTTTTTCCTTAAATATTGCCACAATAGCAGCTTTTCCACCTTCAAAGTCTGATTTGCCTGAACACAAAACTGCTTTACACAAGCCCTCTCTCCTTCTTAAGGATCTAAACAGCACTTTCCCAGGATGTGCCAAGTCCCGCCAACTAGCTTTTTCCTTTTTTTTTTTTTTTTTTTTTTTTAAACAAAAAGGACTTTGACACAGTGCTGGACTGAGTATGAGCCTGAGTTCAGGGGACATTTTTTCCTTACTAAATAGTATTCCTTCCTTGTAGGATGTTGTAATGTATCTTAAGGTAATATAAAAGGTCTTTTTTATTTTTCATTGAAAAGCAAAAATACTATTAAAAGCTTAAATACTGCTTTCCCCTCCCAAGAATAATATAGACCTAGGGTCAAAATGTAATTAATAAATCTAAGAAAACCTCAAAATCAACACCAGTTATTTTCTGATCCACTTTTTACTTTGGAGATTTTTCAATATTTCATACTACACATGGCCGTATCAGGGCATACCACTGGCAGATTTTCCAACTTCCAGGCCTTAGTGTTATTTCTGAACTCAAATTTTGCCTCTCTGCTATTCAAGTAAAGAGCATGAAGACTCCTCAGAGATATGTATGTCAAATACCTTGCAACGTGCATCTTTTGACCATTCAAATTTCTTCTTCCCTGCCACTAAAGACCCACCTACTTCTAGAAGCCTTCTTCATTAACAAGTCCTCTCCATCTCCCCTTCAAACATTCTACTTTTCGATACTGTGAAAGCAACATTAATGCTTAACCTACATGATGACAATAAGCACAAATTATACCAATTTGATTAAGTGGGCCAATTCTGTTTTTAAAAATACTTTTAGTTACATATTAAAGCTGAATGAGACGTTAGGAATCACTTACTTCAACTTTCAGTGATTTTGTAATCACTCTATCTATGACTTGCTCAGCAACCCCAGGAAGGTTTTACGAGATCTGTAATATGTGGAATCAACCAACTTGCGTCTGTTGATCTGTCCTTTTGCTTTTATGTGTGCAGCCAAGACTGACAATGGAATTCAATCCACTTTCTGAGGGTAAAAGCTCTCTTTATTATGAACAATACTCAGCAGAACATTATAATTTGTACAGGCACTTAATAAATACGCCCAGAGGACCCCCAATAATGATGTAAGGAAATATTCTGTTGCCTTCAGGAGTAGCCTACTAAAAGCCTGTTCCTTTAAATTTTTCTCTGTACTATTTTGGATGAAGATAAAATAATGGTCTTAGGGCAAGTTATATTTTATATACAGTTCACTTTACATAGACTTGCAGTTCTCAAAAGGTAGCTTGTGGACGCCTAGGGATTCCTGAGACCCTTTCAGGAGTCCACAAAATCAGTTATTTTTACAATACTCAGAGGTTATTATCCTTTTCACTGTGTTCACATTCACACTGATGGTGCACAAGCAAAGGTGGATAAAACTGCTGGTGCCTTAGCATGAAGCAAGGCAGTAGCACCAAAATGTGCTAGCAGTTATTGTGTTCTTTACCTCTGGGCACTGCAGTTAAAAAAAAATAAAATAAAATAAAATAAAATAAAATAAAATAAAATAAAATAAAATAAAATAAAATAAAGCCAGTTTAATTTCAGAATGTCATTGATGAAACAATAAAAAACTTTAATTTAATTATACCTTGAGTACCTGTCTATTTAATATTCTGTGTGACAAGTTAGGAATTGCATATACACTAACACTTCTGCAGCATACCAAATATGAGAAAAAGCTCTTGTACAACTGAGTTGCAAGCTGAACCAGCTGCTTTTAAAAAAAGAATAACTGAAAAATTATGGTTATTTCAACTTAGATATCTAGGAAAACAGTTTTTGGAAAATGAACTAAGTAAACCTGTTACTTCAAGGAAACCAATTATAGCTTTTGGTGCCAATGATAAAATTCAAGTTTTCTTGAAAAAATTAGAATTTTGAAACACCTGTGTCCACCACTGTGAGTGTGACAGCTTCCCAGTACTTAAAAACTTTTCTCACAAATGTGGTGGTAATATTAACAAATGTAATTTTTTATCTTGTATAATGAAATGGATTAACATTTGGAATATAGGCGCAACTCAATGAACCAATGTTTTTCAAATGACCAGACATAATGTTAGAAAACCATGCATGGGTAGAAGAGCTATTCAAAGTGCAAACTAGGCTAATAAACTTTGATGAAACAGAATAGGAAATTTTATCAATATTGCTTCAGATTACATATTTGAACTAACCTTTAAGGAACTATCACTTATGAAGTTTTGGTGTAGTATCAAAAAAAAAAAAAAATCCACAATGACCTGAAAAGACTATTAAAATACTCTTCCCTTTCAAAATTAGATACCTGTGCAAGGTAGTATTATTTTTCTTCATAAACATCAACCCTACAATAATAACAGACTGAATCAGGAGCTGATATGAGAACCCAGCTGTCTTCTATTAAACCTGACATTAAAAAGATTCGCACCATTTTGTTTTGGAAAATGCTGTTTAGAATAATATGTAAAGAGTCAATAACCCATAATAATGTTATTTATGTTAATATACAAGTTTACAATTTGTAAATTAATCCAATTACTTTAAAAATTTGTTTAAATTTTTAATACAGATATATACTAATACATATTGAACCCACATAAACAAAAATTATTTTAAGAATGTAAGTGGGTCCAAGATCAAAAAGTTTGAGAATCACTGACATAGACAGTCTCCTCAAAAGTCTTCATATAGGAACATTTCACTTGTTAAAAGCAGTTTCCTGTCTAAGAAATTATCTACTTAATTTATATACATAAGGACTTCATGTATGTTAAAAGAATTCCACCATGTAGCAAAACTTGAATCCCTAAAAGCACCAGGGAGCAATAGATTTGCCAATGAGTCAAATTCCCTTCCCCACAAGGAATTTATCATCTATATTATACCTAAATTGTAAACCAGTACTTTTTATTTTTTTATTCCAACTTAACATATACTACTTGCCAAGTAAGTCCTTCAACAACTCATGTTCCAAATACCAGATTTTCCTCTTCTAATTCCATGTCCCTTTTTCCAGGTCTACCAGCACCTGAGTCACATGGCTAGCTACTTCTTCCCTTTCATGCAATTGTTCTGTTCCACTTTCCCAATCCTTTCCCTTGAATACAGCCAGTCACTAGACTCACTGGTACTATTAGTGTTTGTAGAACACTGGTAAGAAAGTCAAACCATTAGACTTTCGAGAAGAAAGTGGATTACAGCTACAAATTGAGACAAATATGGTTAAAAAGGAAAAACAAAAGTGTACCTGTACAAAAGTAGCTCTTAACTGAGGGCCATGAGGGACCCATGAATTAATTTCATGGTGTCTATAAACTCCCTGCAATTGTATTCGAAGTTCTATGGAGCATGTGCCTTTTTCTAGGTGGGCAATAAACCCATTGCTTTTACCATATTCACAAAGGAAACTATAACCAAAACATTAAAAACTTCCTGTTCTATAGCTTTCTGGAGTAATGTAAGAGTATGTACTAGAGAAAAGCAGATACAATCAGACCTATTAACACCTAGAGAGAAGAAATGATAGACATTTGAATTATGCAACTTTTTAAGAATAAGGACAATAGGAATAAAATATTCATCAATTAAATGGTTGTAAGCTTTCCATGTCTGATGATTTTCATGAAGCAAAATATTTGGCAATTAGTTTATTACGAAGCAAATGAGATTTAGACATATATACGTCAGCCTCACACCTACTATCTAACACCACTTAGCATTCACCAAATTCACTGGTCACTTGAAATGGTCTTTTGGTACTACAATTGAGAAAAATCCATGATAAAATTACTTTCAATAGCTTTGCACTACAAATATTTAAGAGGTTTTTTTCCTATTTAAAATTGCTTTAAGGGTTACAGTCAACAAAGCAAGTGAATACAGAATACAATTTCCCAGGTTCTTCCACCTGATGAGCATCAACAACTCAGTGGTTGGTTCAAAATAGAAAATAGTTCAATAATGACTGTAGTACAGATAAGTTATATAATTAAAACTAAGTCCAAAAGGACAAAAGACAAGAGCAATTGAGTAAATGGTACCTTATGTATTCTGTGTCCCTGATCACACTAAATTTGAAATTAGCATTCATTTCAATAACTCATAATCAAAGTATATTTAAACTAATCTTAGGTTAATCTTTGGACTAGTCAAATACATGGGACCAATCTGTCATCTTTGAAGATAATTATTTAATTTATCATTAACTTAAACACAGATTTTTGTACCTTTAGATAGAAAACTCAGTTATGAAACTGTACAGTCTGAAATGAATATAAATCAATCATTATGACAGAAGAACTTGAGAGTCAAAATGAACCAAATATTCTGTGTCAGCAAAATGTCACTTGTCAAAATCTACTGTTTAAAATTACACTATAATGTACTAAAACAAATGTCCTTCCCAACTCTATAGAGAAACAAGTCTTAAATCATCATAATTCAAAACTACTATTTGGAAACACACAAACATTGCCTAGTTGTGAAACAGACTGCTTATTACCATACCTAGTTTTAAAACTTCAAAGATGAATATTCAACCCCAAGCATGTTAACAGGAGTTTCACAAGTGATTTTTCTCTTTTCAGCATAAATATTATCCATGATAGTAATGGGAGAAGTAATAGATATAAATTACTTTTATATATAATTTGCATATAAGTTACGTAAGATCCAGGTAAGTAGCTATGGCAGTTTTCTTATATTGTATATTGTTGTCATAGTTAAGATAAATTTCTATACAAAGGATTAGAAGACTGTAATATCAGATTTAATATATTCAGCCAATATACATCAGATAACATGTGTAAAAGGAATTTACTTATTTAAAAATAAGTTATTGAGCACATTATATATTCTAAAGAAAAAAAAGAGAGAGAGAGAGACAGCCCTAGCTGTTATGGCTCAGTGGATTGAGCACCAGCCTGCAAACCAAAAGGCTGCTGGTTTGATTCCCGGTCAGGGCACATGCTCAGGTTGCAGGGCAGGTTCCCAGTTGGGGATGTGCGAGAGAGGCAACCAATCACTGTAGCTCTCACACATCGATGTTCCTCTCCCTCTTTTTCTCCCTCCCTTCCCCTCTCTCTACAAATAAATAATATCTAAAAACAAAAAAAGAGACAGTCCCTGCCCTCTAGCAGCTTACAGCACCATAGAGAATAGAAACTAAAAAAACAGTCCATCCATTCCTAAATTAATCTTTTTAGCGTACCATTATCAGCATTAACTTCTCAGTACTAATTTTATACAACGATGACCTTTAATGACCCAGAAAGTATCAAGGTTTTTTAATTGTAAGAATAAGCCCTTTAAGGTAGAGATAAGAAAAATCTCCCATAAGTTTTCCCATCAGGTCATAATTTAATACCTCTTCCTTCATCTTATAACCAAGATAGCCCCTTCTCTTTTTCTCATAACTGGTTACTTCAATAATCAATTCTAGGTTTATGACTCCCCACATCCCACATGTATTACTTAGGAGTTTTTTTGATTGTTTGTTTGTTTGTCTGTTTGTTTTTTAGAGAGGGGAAGGGAGGGAAAAAGAGAGGGAGAGAAACATCAATGCGTGGTTGCCTCTCGAGCACCCCTTACTAGAGACCTAGCCCGCAACCCAGGCGTATGCCCCAACCACGAATCGAACTGGCGACCCTTTGGTTCACACAGGTTGGTCCTCAATCCACTGAGCCACACCAGCTAGGGCTACCTAGGAGTTTAAAAATGAACAAACAAAAAGGCAGGGATAATTGGGAATAGCAGCACAAGTCCCAAATTTTTAGTTGTTTCTTTCTAAGAATGTGCCTGTAAAAGACCTGCAATACAAATAACATACTAAAAACAAAAACTCTTAAATGCATGAAGAAACAAAATGGGTATTATTTTGTACCCATCTCCCTTCAACTTGTTTCCTGTCCTTAAATAATGTGGGAATCTCAGGTTACCAGTGGCCTTTCTATCAACTATCAGGGAGGGTGTGGTAGTTCAATTTTTAACAAGAATTGTTTTCTTTAAAATATATACAACTTAAAATGATGCTATTTATGAGAATCAGTATCTGGAGTCAATGTCTATAATCAATCATTTCTGGAGCCTCCATAAAAAGGTTAATTATAGGATTATCAAATTAAAAATAAGAGAAAATGGCAACCTTTATTTTACTGATTGAATTTTAGATGGTTAAAAACTCTGCAGCCTTCACAGCAGCTGTCAAGGATTCCATGTCTGAGAGACTAGGCAGAGGTAGTCAACTCTCTAGAACTCTCAGCGCAACGAGAGGAATAGTGAGTGACTTTTCTAAATTTTTTTTTTGAACTATAATTATATCCTAACATATAGAGTTCTAAAAACAAAATATAAAAACAGGCTTAAGTCTACCATAACTGTCGTTGAAAAACAAACCTTTGCAAATAATCAGCAAAGGCAACTCTGAGCAATGATCTAAAAGTCTAATATCTAAGGTTTCAGGGATCACTTCAAATGTTAAAATAAAAGCTTTACCTATGAAAAATGTACACAGTATTTCTAACTAAAATTTGAAACTTTTTGCAAAGCAATATTTTTCTCATAGCATGTAGCAGCAAAAGGCGATAAACTCTTTATTCTTGCTTTGTGCCTTAAGACATAATCTGCTTTTATCCTTCAGCAAAATATGAACCAGCTACTAGGCTGACAATGCCAAGAACCATGACAAAATGGATTATTAATGAGAAAGTGAACTCCAGAACTCTATTAATTTATGTCTTCCTGTCGGATCCAAGAGATATATCAGCCTTCTCACTCAAAAGAAAAAAATGCCAACACTGTACTTTGTTTTAAAGTTCTCCACAGATGAAGAATTCATTATCCAAAGTACAGTTCTGTTATTTCAGGCTTTCTTGTAGAATAAAGAATCTTTATCAAATGGCTAAGAAAGCTGCTGACAAGTGCAAGTACCTTGCAAAATATATTTACGTCAAACATTCACTGAGAAAAAACGGGGGGAGGGGCAGAACAAAGGTGAAAGCCCCTGCAACACTCCTGTCCCCGTCCTGTCCCCGAAGTCTTTAGAAAACTAAGCCCTTTTGATCCGGTTACATAATGGTAAGCAGCATTAATACAACCGCGCGTTTGTGGGCTTTTTAAATTCCTAATTACACTAATTATTCTGACATGAAGGGAAATGATCTAACAAGTGAAAAGAATGTGTGATTTCTTTTTGCATAAACAACAATGTTTAAGTGACATAAAATATCCTTTTAAGCTTTCATAAAAAAAAATCTATTTAATCTATGCTTATCATAATATTTATGAAATAAAAAAACCAGAGAGGAAAAATTGCTATAATGTACTCTGTGTGACCTCTGCTTTCTACAGAGAATGAAAACAGCCTTTTGCTTTTCAATCCCCATCAAAGTGGAGTAAAAGAAGGGACAGCATTCCCGTGCTCACTGCCATTAATCATTGCTTTCTTCAAGCAAGTGCGTATTAATTTCTGTCATCCCAAACATCATCGAGTATTGTTACAGCACCGTTCACTCCTCATTCACCACCAGTTGTTACCAGTTTCCCTACACTGAGCAGAGACAGGGTGAATCGTGTGGATTTCAGTGTTAGAGGCCTTTATCCCTAGGGTGCTGACACCAATTAAGCCATTTCAAGAAGAAATGAGAACAGGCCCAACCCTTCCATGTAACAAGAGCTTGCACCTAGCTTTGGCAGGTTGCCATTTTCTCTGGCTTCACACTATAGAAATACTCTTCTCCACATCCTTTTGAATGATTCAGGCTGTTTACATGTAATCAGTAACAATATCTTTTTGTTCATTTCTTCAGGTTCAGTTTAGTGCCCAACATAACCTAACACAGAAGACCTGGAAAATCTAGATGGAAATCAAGAAAGATGAATGCTATTATTTACAGATTCATTAAATTCAGGTTAGGAAATAAAAACACACATTCCCTTTAATCCTGTAACAAAATTTTTTAAAAGGCATTTTAAAAATTAGCAGGACTGTGAAAGCTACTGCTTTTCTCAAACTAGGTTAATTGAAGATAAAACATTTTATTCCATTAGCTCAATTTTAGCACTGCATTTGCTGAGAGAATTCATATACACAAGAATATAAACCAGATACTTCAAGTATTAAAGGGAGAGTTTGTATCCAGTTTAAGAAGCTTATCAACACTGTATTGCCATCTGCTTCCTTTTCGAGTCTTTGGTCAGGCACCAAAGGCTATGCTTTGTAAAAGGTTACCTTCAAGCCCAAAAAAAATTTGCTCAAGTGAGTTTAATTAATATCATTTTTGCATCACTAAATATAGAGATCCATCAAACTCTTTCACAATATTGTTGATTTTTTTGACCGCTTTAGATCTAATCATTCTCCTTGTTTTAGACATTTACATCTGCTTTTAAGTTTTTATGGTTGCCTGTTGGCAGGCAGCAAAGTGGAGCTGTCGATGCTACTGCAGAATAATGCAAGGTTTGTTATGAATTAAATATTAGAAACCTTAACACAGCGGCCAATAAGAATTATTTGCCTTATTAAAGCAGCAGAAGACGCTGATTAAATTTTCATTGCATTGCAGTCTTTTTCCCATTTCTGCTTTCAATTCATCATTCTAATGTATGAAAGGCTCGCCGAATAATGGCAGGGGGACTTAATTTCTAGAATGCAAATATAGCAAAGAAAATACCATAAATACCCTCCCAGAAAACATTAAACAGTCAGTTCTAATTAAGTGAATACTAACTAAGTAAATATTCTCTTAAAGGGAAAAAAAATAACTCAAATGTCAAGAATTCAAGAAGGAAAGCATAATTATCTATTTTACAAATACATACAGATACACATTGTGGGTGGACTGTTTTTTTTGTTTTGTTTTGTTTTGTTTTTTGGAAACTGCACTTCTTGCAATCAATTAATTCCTTCACGGGCCTTACAGCACTCTAAAGAAAAGAAATACAGTTATGGTTGTACTCAGTTTTGTATAATTTTTAAAAAATTTA
>NW_026555258.1:7837500-7925000 GCF_021234165.1 Pteronotus mesoamericanus
TATATTTTTAAATATATGTATGTATAAGTTTTCCAAATAGGTGGGGAGGATGTGTATATATATTTTTTTTTTAATGCAGTGATTTTTTTCCTCCCTTCAAATGTCACTCAAGTATTTCAGAAGCCCCTTACAATAATTCCTCTATAAATTTCTATTTACAAGGCTTACTAGTATGTCTGAAAGCCTGTAGAAACCTTTTTTGTTTAAAAAATAATAACATGCAATTTCAAAAGCTTTTTGTTCCCATTTCAATCAAAAATAACTTCATATGTTTTAAATGAAATTTTGCAAGTAATCAGAGACTAATGAGGATTCATTGATTTAACTAGTTCAGGGAGCCTGAGAAAGGAATGGGAATAAAGTAACCAAGTATTTAATTTAGAAGAGCAGCTAATGTGTAGGTACACTAAGTCCTTCTCACTGAGAAATGTAATCAGGACTTTTGTGTCAAGAGAGACTCTCATACCCCTCTCTGTGTACACATTCCTAACGCCCATTAACATTAACAGGCACCACACGGGCACCGTGCACACCGAGGAGATGCCAGCCTTGGTAGCGCGTATGCATGGCAGCTGTGGTAACTAAATAATCCATATGGCTCTGAAGAGAAGTTATGGTTTATTGGGTCTAGGAGTCACAGCTACAGTGGTGGAATTCAGACACTAGGACCAAGCCTCAAGATGAAGGCTTTATCCAAACTGGCTCCCAGCTAACCAAACAGGATTTGCAGTTAGGCCAGGGTCTTGCAATTATACCTCTAGTGATCGTTTACACAGGAAGAACTTCCATGTCTGAAGAAATCTTAATTTTTTTCACACACCCAGAGAAGTTTTATCTTCTTTCCCCATCCACCAATCCTACCCTAGTATTCGTTCATACATTTCCCAACAAAATAGAAAATCACATACACATAGTTGCTTTATAGAGAGATAATAAAAAGGCCTTGGCTTAAACCACAAAAGTCTTCAAAATCAGAATCAAGTATTAAACTCACCTTCAACATGAAAATCAAATAATATAGTAATCTTACACAACATACGCTGAAGTGTAAATTCCACAGGCTATGTAAACGGCAGAGTTTAACCATTAATTCTAATTGTTTTAGCTTTTAGGAATTAAAGTCAGAGTCTTAATGCTCATTCAATATAGATTCCTGAAGCCCAATTGAACAACCTCTTCCTCCTTTTCCTAGTGAAGCATATATTCTTGAAAAGTTCAGATTAGTAAATACACTGGTGCACAAGCATACAAGCAAGTTTTTACTTCTGAAAAGAAGTGATAATGGTTCACTGGCCCTGTTGCTGAAATTAGGCTTTAGGAAAAAAAAGACTGGATGGATGACGCAAAATTCTTAGTACACTTTCATATATAGAGAGCATAATGAAAAATGAAAAAATATTTGTATTTCCAATCAGGTCAATTAATATTCAGAAAAATTCTGTAACATTACACTTAAATAATCATGGAAGAGGAAAAAGAAAAACCCCACCAATGTTCTAGAAGCTTCTCTAGACCTTTCAATCAATTTTATTTATATGCAAAACCAAGAGAAACAAAAAAAAAAAAAAGAAGAAGAAGAAGAAAAAAAACAAAGCTCCTCCTGATGCTAAAGCTCTCAATTTACTGACAGGCAAATGGCTTCATGCTGCCACTTAATCTCATTTCTTGCATAATGCCCTCTAATTAGCATATCAAAGTGAATTAATACTTCTAGGGCATTAGCAATGGGGAAATCTGCTCCAGGCTCACAATAGCAGTTAAGAGAGAGCCAAGAAATCCTCAAAAACACCACAAACCACTTTGCATTGCAAAACTGTTCAATTTATTTATTCTCTCTCTCTAAACACTTTTACCGCACACTGTTTTACTACTGTTCACCAAACAAAATGATAATTGCCAAACTTACCAGCATCTGTAATGCCTGTTTAGAATCCTAATTTAGATTATGTTACAGATAATTTCTATATGCAACCATTTGTTCTATTATAAATGTTAATATAGAGACAGTGGAAATGTTGACATTCTCAATTAGTTAATTTGAATTTGAAATAAAATTATATGAGATTTTAAAATTTATGAATTTTTTTATGTAAAAAGCCACCTGCTGGACTCTGATGCCTAAGAAGTATGTTTGAAAACTGATGTATCACGTAAAGCAAAATGAACAAAAAAATCATTTTGCCATAACATATGTTGAGTCTCCCCAATAATGGTTTAAACATTGTGAGGAATCATCAGCATTAAAAGGATTACAATGTATGTATACCATGTCCTAATTAATATGATCACACAAAAAGGGTTATTGTTCAAAACAGCTTAACATTTTTAAAGCACTCAACTTGAAAAAAACAAGAAGTACAAAACTTTTAACAATAATTTTTATCCATAATTATACTTTTAATTGTTTTCAGTCCTAATCAGTTATTATCCTGTAGATAGTCAATTCAAAAAAAAAAAAATGCTATACCAATTCAACTTAACACATTCTATCATACCAATTTTTTGGCTAGGCATATACTCAAATTTAGTACCAAAGCAAACCACTTTTACCATCTAAAACTACAAGCATACTGCATTTATGGAATATGTCCACGAAAAACAATAGAGATTCTGATTACTATTCTGCCTACAAAAGGAATAATTAGAATCAAGTGTTAAAAAATAATGAAATTTATTTTCAAACATGTTCTGTGTCTGAAGACATAAAAAGACTTATTTTTTTCAGTGGCTCATTCAAGCATTATTTATAATTTATTTTTTATATAAAACACTGTCATCTAGCTGTGATAGCAATTTGTTTAACTTCTAGAACTTTGTGAAAAATCTGATAGCCAGGTCTGAAAAACTTTGACCAATTTACACTACATAGTAATGTAAATTATTTACTTTGTTCATACTTAAAGGCTCAAATGGCCTACTGAAGTAGAGCAAATGCTTGAAAAGGTCAACAGGGGAGGGGGTGTGTGTGCGAGCTTTGTTAGTCAGTTACTACCTAAATCATGCTGATAACACTGATAGATGGCTAAAACACAAGCCTGCTGAGAAAACAAATAAAACATTATTCTCATAGTGTCAATATTGAAATAATAAACATCTGAAGATGTTCACATATACACAAATAGAGGAAAAACAGTCTAAAAATCCTTATTTAACTTGATGTGTTGGTGCTGATGTTTGAAGTATTTATTGTGAATAGATACTTCAATGGTATGAGTATAAAATAAAGTGATGACTGATTTAGGGTGTGGTTCATGAAATGCGGCTTCAATTCTTTATAGCTTCATATAACTTCATCCTATACAATGCCACCACAAAGTAGCAAAATGTACGTAATCCAAGTAAGATGTTAAACTTAAATCTCTTATAAGTAGCCTTTTTCAAAATTAACAAAATGAAATCTAAAAGTACAAGTGAAATTAAAGGGAAAAGGATCATGGTATGAAAGATGTACACAGATATAGTCTATGAAAGCCGATGAACCAGGGTGCTCTCTGGAGCAAGTCAGGGCTTCCTTTGCTAGTGTAATATACTTTTGATTTGTAATAAAATTATGTAAATTTATATAATAACATAGTAAAGTCCCAAATAAAATACTAAAACTACACAAATCTGTAATGAAGTTCACTAAAATTGAGGCATGAAAGAAATACTTGGACAGATCAAGATAGTATTGACAAGAGGGTTCACTATACTATTGGCGGGGGGCGGAGGGGGAAATGAAAGACTGCCCTATATTTTTAGGATAATACTTACCTTACACTTTACATCATGATGTTCTAAACCAGTATGGTAGTGGATTTTTTTCCCTAAGTTTTCTACAAATATATTTTGCATATACCTTATGGGGATGGGACAGGAAGAGTAAAGAAAGTTAGAAAAATACCATTCTTTTACATCTTCTCTCAAAACCTTAGAAGCTAATTATACAAATTTACAAAATTAAAAAAATATTCTTAAATTGCTTTAAGGAAAAATTTGTGGTAAAATAATATAATTTGTGATTATTTCCAAGATACACTGACTGTATTTTTCCCTGCTTAATCGTTTAATATTTCCATTGTAAACAAGCCATGTCTAAAACTGAAATGAAATTTAAAATATTAGCGGCCCATTAAAATTTGCTTCAAAATAATTAATTGTGAAAGGGTGGGAGTTACAGAGAAAAACAAGACTGGCCAAGTGTTCCTAACTGCTGAAGGTAGGTGGTAAGTTCATGCGGATTCAAGTTTCTCTTCTACCTACATATTTTATGTTTGAAAGCTGTCTGTAATATTCATTAAAACAGAATTAGTCATTTATGGAACAGTGCAATTGTTTTTAAAACTTTGGAAAAATAATGACAATTATATTGGAAATACTGCAAGAGCAACTGAAAAGAATGTATACAATAAATACAAAAACATTTAGATTCACATGTAACAACTTTTGCTTTTGTCATTAAATTCTCACTTGATGGAATATTTGGTTTTTAAACACTGTGAATTAAGGAATTACATGGCATTGTACAAAAAAAAAGTGAACAAATTTTAATACTGAAGCATAAATTTAAAAAAAAGAGACCAGAAAAAGAAAACTCCAATGAGTCTCAAAGCCTTTTGGGTCAGAGTTAAATAGAGAGATGTTGACTGAGAACACTGCCCCTCTGAAAGCTAGTCACACTTGCAGCAATAAAGATAAAAGGTTTAATCATATAAATCATAATCTAAACGCATATAAAAGCTCACAAGCTACATTTTTGATACAGTTTTAATATCTAAAATTCTTATGACTCTCTTTATGGAGGGTTCCTTTAAAAGTAAAGCATTTTTAATAGTCATTTTCTTCTCCTTAAACATAAAAAACACTTCAACCAGCCCAACCAGCCAAGCAGGCCTTTCTCTTCCCCTGCGGACACCTCCTGCAGTAGAGAAGTTCATTAAGTTTTATGATCTTCCCAAGTCAGTCCTGCTTATAAGCCTCACAAAGGCCACAAATCTGGCAAACCATCATGTATGCCATTAGACATTACTAGTAAATGAACGCTATTTAGGGTTTGTGGTGGCAATAAATCAGAGTTTGGTTGGCAGCTATCAACACGGAGTGTTTTAACCTACCATTTAAAGAAAGGAAAAGGTTGAGCTGATTTTTTAAAAACATACAACATTTTTTCACGATAGGATTTAGATTATATACTAAAATGTTAGAGCTTTCACTGAAATTTTTTAAATACATTTTTTTCTCAAAAAAAACCTATTTCCTTCATTTGAAATGTCATAATTACGTTTTTTTCCCCTCAAAAAGAACCATTTCCTTTATTTGAAATGTCATAATTAGGGGTTTTGGAAAGAAGGCAGATTTGTGAGGATGTTAATGTTTCACAAAGAAAAGTAGTTCAACAATCAAGATTAAGGTCTCCAAAAAGATGTGAGGGAATGCACCAAAAAAAGTATATAGATGAGGAGACTTCATGGCATCATGAATACTCAATAAGAGAGAGGCAGTAAAATATGGCTAAAAAAAAATCAAAAGAAAAACCTTAACATATTTATCTCACTGGTTGCTTACTTAGTTTAAAAATGCACAAATATCTTGATTATAAAGCCTGTAACTTTTCAGTTGCTTTCAAAATGCATAAATACCACAATTTAAGAATGACAGGCTTTTCTGCCCAAAAATAACTGCATGATGAATTTAACAAAAAAAATACATTTTTAAGAAAAAGCAAGCATCTCATAGTAAAAATATACTTTTCCTATCTCTGATCACAAAAAAATATAATTGTGGTAGATTAACCCATTTATCTGTCAGAAGGGAAAAATACCTTTTCATATTTGGTAGGAGTGAAAAAAGATGTTTTCTAAACAAAATCTTTCATGTGCATCAGAACTGGCAGTGTTCACTGCCTGATCAGAAACCTCAAAATCTACTGGCAAATCTACAAATACATGGAATTTTTTAAAAATAATTGTCTCATTTTCAAAGAAGCACAACTGAAATGACATTATCCACTGAAGTGACAGTTTTCTCCCCCCTCTGCACTAGTCAACCCCCTACCTCCCATTATGCAGAATAGAGTCACCACATAATCTGCTTGGTTTCTATTACAAATGACTAGGTAAACTTTCTCTAGATTTTTCTCTAGATTAGAGAATTAATGTTTGGATACTACATTATTAGATTAAGTAAAATGATGTAAAGAAAAAGCAATATACAAATAAATGTATTCTACAATGATTATTTTTTATGAGTTCATGATGTTTCCAAAGAATGACTGTGGGAACAGATGGGGGAGGGGGGTGATGAAATTTGTTGCCCTGCTTCCTTTTCTTTGGTAACACTCATGTCTACACAGCTGTTTTATTTCAAATCAAGGATTCTGAGTCCAGCGTCCCTGTCTCCTTCTAAGACTGGTTTTGGAGGGTGAGGTGGAGCTATGGGTAGTAGGGGAGAAAGGAGGGGAGAGAAAGAGCTTCACCCCCATCAATCATTCGGTACTTAAATCCCATCCCTCTCCAGCTTAGAGAGGCTGGCAGGAAGATGCCTGCACCCAGACAGCCGCCTTTACTCTGTCGGCTGTTGGCTTTTTACAAAAGAGATAACGTACAAACTTGGATCCGCTGGCCAAAGCACAAAAAGAGGATCTATTTTACAAGTTATCACTGAAAGCCTCAGAAAAAATTTCAAACAAAAATTTCCTTTGTCAGCCACCTCTTGCTTCTTAAATAGCATGAGCTCTACCAAAGCTCTTTCTGCCAGTAATCCCAGACTCTGAAAAGACTTGTTTCTTTTTCGTAACTCACCTTTGACATGAGGTTGACTACACTTTCCTTTCAGAATAGTGTAAGTCTTGTGCAAATAAGTAACTAGAGGACTTATGCTTCCTAATTGAATTATGCCTGCTGCTAAATGTCTAAACAAGAAAAGCAGTTTGCTGGGTTTGGTGCTAAAACTGGCTAGGCCAAAACTTTAAGAAGGCAAAAACAAATAAACAAACAAACCAGTCATGAGAAGGGGATGGAAAGGAAAATATAAATCCCCTCACCCCAGTAATAAAATGCCGTATAAAGCGGAATCAATCTTAATATTCACAACATAGTCAATACCCCAGTGCTTAGCTGTCAGCAGAAACTGAAGTGGATCCGAGGTAGCAAGAAAATCCTTGGACATTAAGCAACATAATTTGCAAGAATTACGCACTTTCAGGTTGCTAAACTAAGAATCTTGAAGATTTAACACTTAATGTCTTATTTTATAGTCAGATAAAAATTATCTATCATTTTAAATGACAGTGCTTTCTAAAGATAGCTAAAAATCAACAAAGTTAGTTAATTTAAAATGCCTGTGGTTTACAAAATGGAAAATACATCTTTAAATGAATCACTCAATATTAGGGAACCATCAATACTAGGTGAATGAAAAACAGAAAAAAAAAGTCCTTAAGGCTCTCAATATTTGCTGTTTATTTTGGTTTTAGCATATATTTTAATAGACAGCCATAACCCATCATCTTGACTACTTTTAGGATCAGAATAGCATTGCAGAGTGGAAGTCTGTTTAAAAGGAGGGTAACTCTCCTACCAACTAACAATTATATGCAGTGTGCTATTATCTGTACACTCAATTTAAACACAGTCACATTTAACCTTTTAAATAGTATCACTTGGATATTGTTTAAATCCTGGACTTTTTAACTACCTCTTTGCCTCATTTTAAAAAAAAAAAAGACTTTATAATACAATATAGGCCACACACACACACACACACACAATCAACAGTAAAAGCTTGTTTAATGCACTTGCTTGTTATATACAGGGCAGATAATACCAAATACTAACTAAAACATATAAATTAAATCTCTAAATTCACTTGAGTTACAACTGTCACCTCAACACTAAAATATCTTCAATTTTAAAAAGTCTAACAAGAAAATTGAATGGAAATGAATTGCCAGAAATTTACCTAATATGTACTTGCAGTTTTCATTCCAGCACTTCTGCAAAAGCAGTCTTCTCATATAATCCCTGCCTTGAACACTTCAAAAATTGTTTAACGTGCATCTGTGGACCTTTTTCTACTTTATAAAATACATTAAGCATGTTTACAATGTAATGAGTTCAAGCATAAAAAATTTACTGAAAATATTAACAGATGAAATACATTGCGTATGCCTAAACTCATCATTAACCTTCCTTGTTTTTTAAAAGTAGTCTTCCCAACTAAAACACTAATTCAAACATGCCACTGAAGTCTGTTCAACTGCATTTATTCTATCTGTGGAGCTGACGCTTAAGGCTGTCCAAGTAAAACAAAGTTCAGGCGATGCTTCTCCCGGTGACTCGGTCCCTGGCATCCAGTCTCCCGTTGCTCCTTTTAAAAACTGACACACAAACAAGGCAAAAGGAGCGGGAGAGGGCGGCTGGTGCTCCGGGGCCCCCTCCCTGCCTGCAGCCAGGGGCGGCCGCCTGGGGACTGCGACCCAGCCCCATCCGCATCTACACTTCATTTTACACAAGGAATGGAATTGAGAAATCGACTCCAGATTTATTGCAGTTTTTTCTCAAGATCAGGAGGTGGGAAGGAGAGAATGATCAAAGATGGCGGTGCCCAAAAGCAGCAGCTCTCAACTGGAGAGTCGAAGGAGTAGCTCCGACCCCACCTCGGGGGTCTCCCGGCCCACTGCGAGGAGCAACGTCTTACCTGTTTTCTCTTTGATCTCACACAGGACGCTGAAGAGCGCGGGTTTCATTCTGTGACAGTTCAGGGCATGTTTCCTAAAAAGCAAATAGCAAAACACAAAGGTATTAGCATCACCTATGGAATAATATGGCGCCTTCAAGTTAGACCCAAGATTTAATTCCGGCCCCCAGCTTTGGAAAGCTCTTTTGAACCCTGGCAAGTCAACAGAAACTCAAGTTGACTAGTGAGCGACAGCCGGCAAGCTCCGGCGGCTTAGGCTCCAGCCCGAACGGAGCGCGACCCGTCTGCCCGGCAGGCAGCAGCCTCGGCAACCGCAGGGCGCGAACCCGCGCGGGGAGCCTGGACACCGGGCCAGGCGGCGACCCGCGGGAGGGGACGGAGCGGAGGGGCTCCTGCGTCCGCCCTCCGCAGGGGGAGCCGGAGCGGTGCGGGCGGGCGGCCGACTGCGGCCAGAGAGCGGTGACAGCTCGGCAAAGTTTGCGAGGCGGCCCTCCCTTCCCCGAGAACTTGGCCGTCCGCACCCGGCCCAGCCAGGGAACCGCCCATCGCCCCGCGCCCGGGCTGGGGCAGCTGCCCGGACGGCGAGGTCATCCCGCCTCCACGGGGAGCCCAGCGCTGGGACCTGGGCCGGAGGAGAAAGTTGCACTTCCCTCAACTGCGGCCCGGGTCCCTCGCCGGGCGACGTGCAAGGGGGTCCGGGCGGGAGGTTTGAATCCGCGCGAGGGGGCCGGGCTGCCAGAGGGCCGGACGGCGGGGAGCGGGGGGCAGAAAAACCACAAAATCCGCGTGGCGCCAAGTCCGTCCCGGGCCCAGAGAGCAACTTTGCTGACTCCCGCCCGCGTTCAGGGGCGCGGGCAAGTCCCCCGAGGCCCGGGCAGGCTGCTGGTTTTCAGAGAAAGTTCCCTGCCCGGGGCTGAGGCCCCTGCCCCGGGTGCCACCCCGGGCCCCGACTCGGCCGCGGGCCCAGCTCCCGCACACACACAAAAGATGCTTAATGAGACAACACCAACTTTGCTTGCGCCTCGTCCAAGCTCTGGTCCGTGATGGTCATGATCTGGTGGAGGATGTCGCCGATGTCCTGCTTCCTGCCGTCGCCGTCCGCCCCTTCGTGGCCGTGCGGGGGAGGCGGCAGGGCCATGCCCCCCTGCACCGAGTGGCCGGCCAGGTTCACCCCGGCCAGAGTCTGCAGCATCCTGGATTGATCGTCCATCCCGCCGCGCGCGGGCGGGAGCGGGCGGCGGCGGCGGCTGAGGCAAAGGCTGAGGCGGCGGCGGCGGCGACGAGGGAGGAGAAGAAAGAGGGGGAGGGGGAGGGGGAGGCGGCCGCGCGCTCCCCGCCCGCGCGGGGAGGGGGCGGCCCGGCCGGCGGGGCCCGCGGCAGAGGCGATGCGGCCGGGTTCCCGGCTCCGGCTTCCGCCGCCGCGGAGGCTGAGGAGAAGCGGCTGGCGGAAGCGCCGGGCTCCGCGGCGGTGGCGGAGGCGGAGGCAGCGGCGCCCGCTGCTTTCACGCGGCCGCCGCGCCGCCTCCTCGCAACCGCGCGCCCCGCCGGGCGGCCCCGCTCAACTTGCTCCTCAGCTCCGGCCGAGTTGCCGGGACGCCCGCCGCCCCCCGCGCCAGCCTGCGCCCTCCCCTCCCTCGGCCGCCGCCGCAGCCTCGGCCGGGCGGTATCCGAGCCCCGGCGGCTCCGGGGGAGGGAGCGGCGGCGGCGGGCGGCGGCGGAGGAGGAGGCCGGCGGGTGGGCCGAAGGGAGCGAAGGGGGCGGAGGAGGAAAGTTTGGGAGCGGGCGGGCCGGCGCGGCGGGGGCGCGGAGCCCGATGGAGGGCCCAGGCGGGCCGCGCGCCGGGCAGACAGCAGATTGATGGGGCGGGAGAAGTCGCCGCCGCCACTGCCGGAGCCACGCACCCTGCCAGCAGCCGCCGCGGACCGGGCTCGAAGGCCGCTGGGCTGAGGGATTGACAGGCTGCCAGTGCCACTCACTCACTGCGGCCCCAGCGCCCGGGGGGGAGGGGCGGGGGTGAGCGGGTGGGCGGGGGAGCGCTCTTCAAGCCCCGCCCCTGGGGGCGGTGCGCGCGTTCATTGGGCCTTGCGCCTCCCGCCGCCGCTGCTGGCTCCGCCCCTGGAGTTCGACCCGCCCCCTCTGGCCTCTGATCCCCAGTACCCGGGAGCTCGCCACCGGATCTTCACTCGTGTTCGCGACCTCGCACCCCTGGGCAGGCCGCCTGGGACCACAAGCACGACCTCGTCCTAGCCCCTGCTGCCTAGTGTTAACAGCCATGGGTGTAATGAGTTGTGTATGGGACACGGGGCAACTCGCTCCAAAACCAACCATGTGCTTCCCCAGAGCACGGTGAGCTTCACGCCTCGGACAGTGCCTGGCACACTTTCCCGCTCTTCCAGTCAGGAGATGGTACCCTCAGGGAGCCCGGCCGCCTGTCCCGGGCCAATCGCCTCGCGCTCAGAGCCGAGTAGGGCGGGACAGAGGCCAGAACGGGCTGTCCCAATTGGAGCGTTTGAAATGTCCTGGGCACAGGCGGGGATGCAGCGGATAGGGGCCCCGCCCCCCCGTGATCACCATAGTAACCGAGAGGGCGCTGCTAAGAGTTGGCTCTCGCGCTCTGGCCTTGCGCTGTCCCTCAAGAGGTGACCAGGTAAGGGTACAACCGTTGTCCCGCATGTTTGAAGTCTGCACTGAGCGAATCTTACTGCCATACACTTTCCCTTAGAAGGGGAGTTTATGGAAATATGTCAGAGAGAAGTGGACCTGGGAGGAAGTGGGAGATGAAGGCCCTGACATCAGGGCTCGTTCAAGGCTTACAACACCTTTACACTTTGCAATTCCTGGTAATCCAGCGACTATTCCTTTGACTTTATTTCCTTTTAGCTGTCTCCAGATAGACCAAAGCTGCAAAAATTAGCTCTTTATTACAAAGATATGTTTATTTAGGAGTAGACTGGATTTCACTTACCAGCTTACCATGTCATTGAATGTTGATGATTCCAGCCACAGGTTTTCATATGCATAACACCTCTTCTTCCATTGACTCTGGTTACAAATTACTAAAAGCTCACATTATTTGGGAATCTGGACTTCCACCCCTTGTGGACGATTGAGCTTTCTCTTAACCTGATTTCCCAATCAGGGCTCCAACATAATTTTCCCATTTTAGATTCATGGAACTCACCTTAAGAGGATCCTCTGGTTAAATGGTTCTGAAAAGTCTTCTTGCTTCTTCCCCAAACTCACTAAGCTGTCTTACCTGAAACCAAAAATAGGGGTATGAAATATGAAAAATGGCTCTTACTCTGCAGGGTTTAATGTAGGACAAGCAGTTCCTTACATGCCAGATGGATTCTTGGAATGAAGCAGGCTACTCTGTTCCAGGTTCTTTCCTTCATATGTTTGTGTACTTTTAAATACTCCCCACTGCAAAGCTAATAGCTAACCTTACAGTTAGGCAAGCTAAAATCCTTACAAACTGCACAGCTGCTGGAGAGGGAGTTCCAAACAATCCACTCTGCTTACCTCCAAAGAAGAAGCCCCCTCATGTTCATTAGTATTCCTGGCTCTTCTATAGCCCATTTATGTGTCAAGATTCTGATTCTCCTTTCAAGCCCCCATTACGGGTTACTCATACTCGTCATTGATTGGGCTTTCTCTATTCTTGTTTTTCAAAGCTGTCACCAAATCCTTATATATTTTTGCATAGAGGAGCAAGAGCAAGCAGCCAATCTTTCATAACTCTCCAATGTTGACAATGTAAAACCATGGAATTCTATCTGAAAAAAATGCCTTAAAACCTAAATTTCTACTAGCTCTGAAATTCTATGATCCTGTGACTCACTATCAAGCCTCCCCCCTGCCCTCCTTCTAGGCTCATAATCTTGACTAATCAGTCATGAGGATGAGGCTAATTAGCGATGGGGATTTATGGTTATTTCTAGACTACTCCAAACAATGAATTATGTAAGCCAAGAAACATATATAAAAATGTAAATAAAATTAAAGAAACATTTAAGCAAATAAAGACAATTGGGAACTATGGGCTATGTAAACAAACTGGAACATAAAAACATAAATTAGAATTAAAACAGTTAAGCAAATGCCAGCGATTGAGAATAAAATAACTTGTTAAATGTCTAACACCCACAGCTATTTTGTGGCACACACCTTTAAACCCATGGTCACTTGGTGTTATAGAAGCTTGACACCATAATTCTGCACTAAGTGATTGGATTAGATTGAACTGCTTGGGAGGATATTCTTTTTGTTATATTATCAATATGAATTGCAATAAAGGAGGGTTCTAGCAAGAATTTCCTCACAGTCTCATTGGCAACTGTTATTGATTTAAAATATAAATTCCTTTATATTGGTTTCCAAGCCCCAGTAAACAGTGTGAACTAATTGTATGTTCTCCAAGATCTCTCGTGCTTTTACCAGTCTCTCATGTAGCATGTTGCCTTGTCTCTCTGCTCAGCAATATGGGTTACATGGTCAGTGCCTTCACAAATAATAGAATAGAAGCTCCCTAAGTACCTGAATGCATCTTTACTGTTTCTAAGGCAGCAATTATTAAAAAGTCAAGGGAAATATAATTTACTTTTGTCAAGTGTACATTCAGGTAAAGTTAACAGTGACAAAGTGGTGAAAACGAAGTAGGGGCTCTCCCACCACCATTCCCTTTCCATGGGTTTGTAGTAACATCGCCATTGCCTCTGTCATCAATGAGGTGATCATCACAACAGGTGCCATTATCAAGCACTCCTTCCGGGTGAGACACTGAGCTCCATGTTCCTCTTATTTCATCTTATTTCAGTTTCAGGGCCCTATATAGAAGAGATTATTATTAAATAAGGAAACAGAATAAGAGAGGATGAGGAATTTACGCAATACCACAAAGCCATAAATATTGGACCTTGAATTCAAATTTTGACCTGTGTGGTTGGGAAGCCCACCCTATGAAGAAACACTGTGCAAAAAGAAGTCATTTAATCAAGATCACTAAATAAAAATCAAGAGGCCTTAGCTGGTAAACTGTAAGTTAATAAAAAAAAATAAGTAACTAGGTACTTAATAAAAAAGAAGATAAATAACTCTATTGGAGGAATCCAATCTCATGGCAGCAGAGAAGGAAAATGAAGACCAAAACCCAGCCAGACCATCCTTCGTGGCCATCTAGGATCCTCCCTCTCCAAAGCTTTCCTGCAATGCCTACCTTCACTGATCTGCATCTCCTCTAAGCTCTCTCAGGACATATCACCTATAATATAATTGACCACTATACTAGGTAGTCCTGTGTTGTTTGCTCTCAATTCATCTGTCAGTTTTCTCCTCTAATCCATAAGCATGTTAAGGCAAGGTCTTTTGAAATGTGACTATGATTGATTGGCTTTAAAAGATAAAACTTAGATATCTAAGAAAGAGTTAAACTTTTCTTTTTGTCACTTTGGGGGTAAACTGCCTAAATGCTTATTCCCAAACATATTTCTCTACCACTTTATGAATGACTCTTTGTAAGTGGTCTTTACAGCTGATAGCACATATGACAAATCATCTTCTGAGGATGTATTTGATTGAGCAACCAAAGGATTAGTGGAATATCAGTGTACCCTTGTACAATGAGGTCCTTTAAGAGGATATTTATTGAAACACAGAGGTCCCCCACCCCGATCCACGGTTTCATATTCTGTAGTTTCAGTTACCCCCAGTCAATTATGGTCTAAAAATATTAAAAGGAAAAATTCCAGAAATAAACAATTCATAAGTTTTAAATAGGGTACCGTCCCACCCAGGATATGAACCATCCCTTTGTCCAGCATATCTACCCTGCACCTGTTAGTCGCTCAGTACCCATTCTGGTAATCAGATCTACTATTATTAAGATACTTCACGGTGCTTGTGTTCAAGTAACCCTGATTTTACTAAATAATGGCCCCAAAGTACAAGAATAGTTAAAACTTTATCATAGGTATGTGTGTATAGGAAGAAAACATAGTATGTATAGGGATTGGTACCATCCGTGGTTTCAGGCATCCACTGGGCGGTCTTGGAACACATCTCCCCACAGATAAGGGAGAACTAACTACTATCCATAACTTCTGGAAGATTTGAAAGAAAGCCCCATCCCTTATGTTCTTTCGTTCCTCATAACATCTAGGACAGTACAGTCTCATACATAGAAGGCACTGGGGGCTGACACTGTCGGTTGCTTGCCTGTCATCCATTGGCCCACTTCCTCCCATTCTGATGAAATCCTGATTTTACTCAAATGGCAATGTGCTCAGTCTCAGTCAAGGTCTAACTCAAGTGAGAACATCCTGTCCCCTGCCTTCTGAGCCTGTTAGGGGAAAGGAATAACTTTCCTCTCTTTAAAACAAAAAAACAAACAAAAAAAAACACCAAAAAACCAGGTCGAGAACAGATGTGGCTCTTTTCGCCTACCTTCTGTTTCTTTCCATCTTTGGACACAATTCTGATTCTGGAGTGGCAGCAGCAGCCATCCCGTGATAATGAGGTGACAATGTAAAGATAAAAATCAACTGGTTTGGTGGTTTATCTTTGTGTTCTTCCTCTCCAAGACCCATAATCCCAGTCTAATCATGAGAAAAATGTTAAACAAGTCCTAATTGAAGGACATTCTACAAAGCACCTGACTAGTACTCCTCAAACTGTCAAGGTCATCAAAAACTAGGAACATCTGAAAAATTGTCACAACCAAAAAGAGCTAAGGAGATGCAACAACTAAATGTAAATTAGTATCCTGGATTGGATTCTGGAACAAAAAAAAAGGGCATTGGGTAAAAACATCTAAGAAAACCTGAATAAAGTATGGACTTCAGTTAATAATAATGTATCACTATTGCTTCATTAATTGTAATAAAGGTACCATATTGATGTAAGATGTTAATAATAGGGGAAATAGGGTGGTAGGTGTTGGAGAACTCTATACTATCTTACTTTTTTCTGTAAATATTCTAAAATAAAACATTGAAAACAAAAATAGGCATAGTAAATTGGGTAGAAAGATAGGGAGACCCTGGGTGCTTGCAAACGTTGAACTTCTGAGCAAAACCAGCAATTGCTTGCTCTCAGGTTTTTCATTATGTGAGTAAATTTAATTTGCATTTTAAAATTCCTGTTGGTTGGGTTTTCTATTACTTGCAGCAAGTTAATCTAGCACTATAAATACTTAACTGATGGATGGGAGACTAGCGTAGCACAATGTCTGGCATATAACAGAAGCTCCTATAGTTTGGGAGATGCACTATTATAAAAAACTTGTCTAGTCTTTGTCCCGGGTTCCTGGGAGATAACTTCTAAAAACTTTGGAATTTCCTATGTGGTAGGGCTGTCTTTGTTATTCATGAGCCCCTTGGATCACACCTGAGTCTATACTAACAAGAAGACTCAGAATAGGGCTGCTCACTAGAAAGACCGACATGTATTAATAATTAGAGGGTTGGGGCTTTGAGCCAGTTAATCCTCCCAGGAGGGAAAGGGAGCTGGAGATTGAATTCAATCACATGGCCAATGAATCAATCGATCATAACTATGTAATGGAACTCCAATAAAAACTGTAGACACCAAAACTCAGTGGAACTTCCTGGTTGGTGAACAAATGGATGTGCCAAGAACCTGATGTGCCCCGACACCTCTCAGGAAGGGCATGGCAACTCTGCGTTCAGGATCCTCTCACACCTTGACCTATGTGTCTCTTTATTTAACAGGTCTTGATTTATATCCTTTATAATAAAGCTGTAATCATAAATACAGTGCTTTTCAGAGTTCTGTGTCATTCTAGCGAATTATTGAACCTGAGGGGATCATGGGAACATCCAAATTTTGCAGCCAGTTGTTCAGAAGCACAGGTGGTCTGGGCAACCCTAAACTTGGGGCTGGCATGTGAAGTGAGGACAGTCTTATTGGGCTCTGTACTAGTAATCTCTTCCTGTGTGACAAATTACCCCAGAACTTGTTGGCTTAAAACAACAAACAGCCCTGGCTGATGTGGCTCAGTGAATTGAGCGCCAGCCTGAGAACCAAAGTGTCGCCGGTTTGATTCCCAGTCAGGGCACGTTCATGGGTTGCAGGCCAGGTTCCTGGTGGGCAGTGTGCAAGAGGCAACCACATATTGATGTTTCTCTCCCTCGCTTTCTCTTTCCCTTCCCCTCTCTATAAAAATAAATAAATAAATCTTTTAAAAAAAATTTATTATCTTAGGAATTTGGATGCAGCTTAGCTGAGTGCCTCTGACTTAGGTTATCTCATGAGACTGCAGTTAAGGTGACAGCCGTCACCTCAAGCCTAAGCAAGGGTAGGGTTGACTCTGCAGCTCACTCACACGGTTGTTGGCAGGCCTCAGGTGCTCAGTAACTGTTGGCCAGAGACATCGGTTACTTGACCCCTGGGCTTCTCCATGGGACAGCTCACAACATGGCAGCTGCCTTCCAAACGGGTGAAGAAGCCAGAGAGCAGAAGAAGGGTAAGCAACACAGAAGCCAGCCTTTGTAATCTAACCTTGGAAGTGACATTCTAAAGCTTTTGTTGTATTCTCTTTATTAGAAACAAGTCACTAGGTCCAACCCACACTCCAGGGGAGAGGAATACACAGAATATAAATATCAGGAGATAAAGGTGACTTGGGACTGAAGGTTTGTGTTTCTCCCCCCAAATTCACATGCGGAAGCCATAACCCACCCCATGACATTAGGAGGTGAGGACGTTGGGAGGTATTAGGTTTAGACGAGATCATGAAGGTAAAGACTCCATGAGGGAGTTAGCGCCCTTTTAAAAAGAGGAAGACAGAGCAGAGTGTCCCCTCTCTGCCATGTGAGAATAAAGCACGAAAGCAGCCATCTCCAAGCCAGGCCGAGGCCCTTACCAGAACCCAGTCATGCTGACACCCTGCTCTCAGGCTTCCCAGCCTGCAGAACTGGGAGAAAGGTCTGTTGTTTAAACCACCAGTCTACGGTATTTTGTTGTAGCAGCCCAACCTTGTTAAGACAGGTGTCATCTTGAAGGCAGGATAACACAGCCGCCATATTTAATTCTCAATGGCAAAGTAAATCATAACATGACCCTCGCCCTCTCTCTCACTTGCATTCCATGGGGTCCACCTCTGCAGGCCTTCAAGGCCCTCCTTCGCTCTTCCAGTTTTCTCTCTCCAGTCTTATTTTCTGCTGTTCTTTTCCATACACTTGATGTTATAATCAATCCTAACGCCTCGCACTTTTTGGCCTCCTGCCTTTTGCTCATGCTAATCTTTCCAATGGGAATGCATGCTCAGATCTTACCCACCTTCAATAATGCTGCCTAACCTCTTTCACATACAGTATCTCTGCTGATCCTCAAAATAACTAAAAGATTTTAAGACAACTTATATTAACTCATTTTATAGATAACGTTCAGAAACTAATAGCTACTGATACTTACTGAGCACTTAGTTTGTGTCAGGCACTGCGCTAATGATTTCTCATTCTTTATCTAGTTAATCCTTCGTTAACAGCTGCATGAATTTGGCATTAACTTCCCCATTCATAGTTGGACAAACTGAGATCTAAAGATGTCAAATAAATTCACAAGGTCACGTGGCTGGTAAATGAACTACAACTCAAACAAATCATCTGTCTTAGTATCCTTATGACTAAACTTCCTATCATACTGCCTTTAGAGGGGTTATGTCACTTGTCCAAGGTTAGAGCATTACTAAGTGACAGAGCGGAAATGGCACTGGAGACTCCTAACCTTTTTCACCATACACGTTGTTTCCCTACTGTATTGTCACCTCAAGAAAGCCTTTCTAGCCCTGGCTGGTGTGGCTCAGAGGACTGAGTGCCGGCCTGCGAACCAAAAATTCGCCAGTTCCATTCTCATCAGGGCACATGCCTGGGATGCAGGCCAGGTCCCCACTTGGGGGCGTGTGAGAGGCAACCAATGGACATCTCTCACACCAATGTTTCTCTCCCTCCCTTCCCCTCAAATAAGTAAATAAAATCTGAAAGAGAGAAAGAGAGGAAGGAAGGAAGGGAGGGAGGGAGAGAGGGAGAAAGAGGGAAAGAAAGAAAAGAAAGCCTTTCTTAGCCCCAAAAGGAAGTAAATGTTTCTTTTATGAGACCCCAAATATCATTTGGGTTCTTATCAATGTGTGCCTTTTTAAATTATAGTAAAATATACATAACAACGTTTTAACCATTTTTAAGTTTACATTTCAGTAGCATTAAGCACATTCTCATTGATGTGCAAACATCACCACCAGCCACTCCAGAACTTTCTTCAGTTTCCCAAACTGAAACTTTGTACCCTTTAAAATAGTAACTCTCCATTTCTTCTTCCCCTAGCCCCTGACAACCACCATTCTATTTTCTGTCTCTATAAATTTAATCTAGGTGCCTCATGTAAGTGGAGTCATAGAGCATGTGTCCTTTTATGACTGGCCAATTTCACTTAGCATACCTTCAAGATTCATCCATGCTGTCAGAATTTCCCTCCTTTTTAAGGCCGAATAATGTTCTATTATATGTACGTACTACAACTTCTTGTTTGTTCATTCACCCATTAACGGACACTTGCGTTGCTTCCATGGTTTAGCTATTGTGAATAATACTGCCACAAACGTGGATGTTCAAGTGTTTGAGTTCTTGCTTTTAATTCTTTTGAGTACATATCCAAACATCAACTTGCTGGATCATACAGGAATTCTATTTTTAATTTTTTCAGCAACTGCCTTAACTGTCTTTCATAGCAGCTGTACCATTTTATATTCCACCAAAAGTGCAAAAGAGTAAATGTGTACCTTTTAATATAGGTTCTATAAATGTATCTTATATACTCTGCCCCTTGAAGGAGGGTTCTTGACATTCAACTTTATATCCTGAGCAACACCTCACATATAATTGATGCTTCAAAAGCATTTTGTTAAATAAATACATAAATAGGTTATCAAAAAATCACTATCTTGAAACAAAGGAGTCTGCTTTTATTTGAAACAGCCTAAAAACTTCAGACAAGATCCAAATAGCTGCTGAACAGTGTCCCTAGAGATATATTTTTTTTAAAGCTGGTGTATAAATCCAGAGTTTCATTTCTTAAAAACAAGTGGTCCCACAGTATATTTCTTTTTCTCTCACCAGCTTCTTGTCAACACTCGGCTCATCTCCTAGTCCTGTTTCTTTTCTAGGCTCACAATAAAACTGATTTAAAGTAAAAGTTTCTTTAAGAATTATGTTACAATATGCTGATCTGCAAATAAATTTTCTAAAATTATTTTTTTTTACCCATAAGGGGGCCATCGAAGATTTCCTGGTGATATTATTTTCTAAGAACTTATGCACAGGTTATAAACTTCCTTCTGTCAGAAGCAACTAGATGCTACTTTGGGTTATTTTCCATTTTGAATTTCTAGGTGAGATTTTAATGCAGCAAAAATTAAACTCAAAATCCCTTTTATTTTATAATTATAATTGATAACTTCGTATTACAGGGGACAGCACTGTTGACATGCATATTGAAGATTTTATTTTTTAGAAACAAGCTCAGGGATATTTTCCTTATAATGTTCTTCCTTCTATGTTACTACTCATTTGCACAATAATGTGGAAAGAGGAGAGGAGGTAAAATAAGTAAATGATGCTTCACAAAACCAAAAGCTAGATAGGCAGGCAAAGAGGTAGGTATTTGCCTAAAATTAAATTTTATAGCAAAAGCATATCTTAGATAGTTCCTCAGCACAAGACCCCATTTTCTCTTGAACCTCACACCTACACCTGAGGCTCTATAGCGACCGCATTTCCTCTACACAGCTCAGCCCTCCTGGCCTTAGCTCATTGGACCAGGGATGACACCTGACCAGGACCAAACCAGCCGCTCTCCTGGGAGCTTGCCCTTGCACTAGGAACACAGTGATTTGTTTGCTGGCTGCTTGAATTGAGGACATATGATCCGCAGACCTCTGGGTAAGTCATGTTTAATCAACTGCACAGGGAGAAGCAGACAAGACCACTTATAAACAGAACACCCACAGAAAGAAGGAACAGTGCAGCCTGGAGAGGGGCGGAGGTCGTGGAGAGGGTGAGCAGATAGCTAGACAGCTCCAGGATTCTGAAGGCTTTCCAGTTTCTGGTTCCCATGGTGGCTGGGAGTCACTCTAGATAGAGGCCCTCGGTCTTGACTGGCCCACCACTACCTGGTTCCTGGCAGATGGCTTCATTTTGAATCATCTGTACATCTGTGACAGCAATTAGGGGAGGGGGTGAAGCTCAAGGATGAAACCAGTTGGGGTGTGACCAGGGAAGTCCTGGGGAACCTGGGTGAGAAGCATCAGGGAAAGGCAGCGGCAGAGGTACCGAGGAGAGAGAGCTGAAGTTTTGAGGAGAGGATGACGAGTTCAACTGTGCGCATGCTAAGCCTGTGGAGCCTGCAGAAAGACCGGGGACCATGTCTGGGGGACAGTGGTGGGTCTATAGTTGAGGAGAGAGGTCTGGACTAGAAAGAAAGATTTTGGAATTATTAATATCTCAACGGTATTAGCAGCCATGACAGTGAATGAGATCACACAGGAAGAGTGTGAGACATGAGAAAAATGAGTGTCGCTGACAGCACTTATAATTAAGGGAAAATGAAGGAAAAAATGAGCCAAAAAGGAGACTTAGGGGTGGGAGAAAGACTAGGAAAGCACAGCAGCACAGAAACCAAGAGTATTCGAAGAAAAAGAGTGGTCAATAGTGCAACCGAGTTATGGGCTAAGAGGTGTGCGCTAGATTTATAAGATGAACATTGGCTCCCCAGTGAGAACCGTTTTAGTGGAGTTGGGGATGTGTGGCAGAAGCTCCACAGGGTTGACAAGGGAATGAAGGGTAGGGAAGACAGCAGACTGGGGGTAGATAGCCCTTTGGAGAAATTTGGCTGTCAAGAGGAGGAGAGAAGGAGGGCAGGAGCTGGAAGGCAATGTGGGGTTGGAGGTGCCTAGGTGATCTGAGAGACACTGAAGAATGCCTCACAGATCCCTCAGGTAACCCTACAGGGATCTTTGGAACTAGAATGGTCCTTCAGAGTTGTCCCAATTTGGGCTAAGGCTGGGCATTTATCAGTCATAGGATGCCAGCTACCTTTCCAGGCAAGGGCATGACCTTGGGCAAGGTGGCTCTGCTTAGCTGAAGCAATCCCTAAAGGGGCTCAGCAGCTAAAGACTGATCGGCACTCCCAGCGGTCAGGGCCACAGGCCCTTCGAGAAGGGGGATCCAGGGGCACAACACAGAGTGCCCCATATTCTCCTCCTTTATAAAAAACATATTAGTAATGTTAAATCTCCTTGGCCCCATTTTTTTTAAATTTTATTTTTACTTATTTTTAGAGAGAAGAGAAGGGAGAGAGAAAGAGAGGGAGAGAAACATCAGGCGGTTGCCTCCCAACTGGAGACCTGGCCCACAACCCAGGCACGTGCCCTGACTGGGAATTGAACCAGTGACCTTTTTGTTCACAGGCTGGCACTTAATACACTGAGCCACACCAGCCAGGGCTCCTTGGTCCCATTTTCAATTCCTTTTGTCTTCTGGCCTCTGCCTACCACTCTAGGTTTCTCTCCTACCTTCTACTCCAACCCTGCTCCTCATTCTTTGATCCCCCACACCTTGGCCTGATGATCCTGACCGTATCCTATTCTTCCTTCAGAATCCATCTCAGGTGTTCTTTTTCTGGGAAGGCTTCCCTGATTCTCGAAGATAAGAGTAAATCTCTCCCTTGTCTCTCCTCCCTTGTACATAGTTCTACTTTTGCTCTTAATCCTCCATGTTGTCACTTATCCCTGCCCCTGACTGGGCTGAGCTCTCTGAGTGTGTGAATGACCTCGGTGTCCCCAGCACTATGTGCTGGGTATAGAGGAGGAACTGAGTTGCCTCCAGTCCAATAAATATGTGAATGTGTTCATGAATAGATGAATGAATTAATGAGTTGGCAGAGCTCGGGCTCAGTGGGCTGACTAGCCTGGAGGCTGGTGCCAAGGAGGATAATGTCCAGCGGGCATGGTGAGGAACCCTTGTCCAGCTCACCTTGTGTTGATAGCCAAGGGGTCCTCTTCAGCGGGTGGGAGCAATAGGATTTCTGGGGAAGCAGAATTTTTTAAAAGATTTTATTTACTTATTTTTAGAGAAAAGGGAAGGGAAAGAGAAAGTGAGGGAGGGAAACATCCATGTATTAGAGGAACATCGATGGATTGCCTCCCGGGGACCAGGACGGCGACCCAGGCACGCACCCTGGCTGGGAATGGGACTGGTGACCTTTTGCTTTGCAGGATGATGCCCAACCAACTGAGCGACCCTGGTCAGGTCAGGAGACAGAAGTTTTATTCCATGGAGGAAGAGGATGGGGAAAGGAGAAGGATGGAAAAATATTCTTTCTCAAAGGACGTAAGAAATCAGCTCTTGCGTGTGAGTACAATGCTGGTTTCTAGCCAGGTAGAGCCCTGGAGAAGTCCAGGGCAGTCTGAGTGAGCGGCCGGGGTCACGGCCTTGGCCTGAGGGCGTAATCTGGTACTGGCAGAGTTGGGAGATGACAGCAGGGGGACAAGCGGGCTCAGAGCTCCCCCAGGGCCACTGTGTGCTGGGCCTGAGGAGGAGAAAAATCCTACATTCATTCAGTCCTTTTGAGTCTGGGGTTGGGTGCTTCTGAGCCTCGGGTGGGGTTTCATGACATGGGATGACAGCTTCTTTCTTCACTTTGATCCACAGATACTTGTTGTCCTCAAGCATTTTCTTGTAAGAAAGAAAATGCAAGAGTAAAGGGTACTAATCCTCACAGTACCCTTTACTCTATAGTGTTCCCTTATACAGAGTGGGGCAAAAGTAGATATAAAGTTGTGAGTATGCGAAACACAATTTATTCTTTTATTATTACTTATTATTGTATTATTTTTTTATATGAACAACCATAAACCTACTACTGCCCCACCCTGTGTGTGTGTGTGTATATATATATATAATAGATTATATATTAATTTATTAAACACTGATACAGAATTGACCATGTGCCAGGCAGTGTTCTTAGCATTTTATAAATTTAATACATTTAATGTTCATAACATCCCTGTGAAGTCATGGGTATTTTTATTCTGCTTTACAATGGAGAAAATGGAGGCACAGGGATTGGGGGTACACAGCTAGTAGGTAAATGATTGTTTGCATTTTATACAACACAGAGGTTTATTCATTCATTCATCAGGTAGTTATTGACTGCTCCCTGGGACAAGGCCCTGTGCTGGGCAGCAGGGTACAATGCTAAATAAGACGGGTAGGTCCTAGCCCTCAAGACGCTCACAGTGCTCGGTCTTGAGTTCCATCCTGCTAAAGCTTGGTGACTGCATTTGTTCTCCATGGATGCTTCCTGCTAATCCGTCGGGAGATTTTTCATTTTTCAACCACCTGGAGGGTAGAGATAACATCCCCGTGCTCTTTCATCTGCTTCTCTGGCAAGTACTTGCCTCATCTGTACCCAACTGGCTCCAGGAAGAAGAGAGCAAAGCCCCGTTCCCAGAAGTGAGTGGAATGCTCGGGTTCCCTTCATGCCTTTGTCCACACCACGTCCTCCACCTGAATGCCGTCGCCAACGATTCATACTTTCTGCAAGCTTAGGCAGTAACAGTTCCCAAGATAGCTTCTTTGAGTGTCCCCACCCCCATTATGACACCACATTTAAAGAATGCTTCCTGAGGACATTTTCTTATTTCATTCTCACAACAATCCTATGAGAAAAATCTTATCATCTCCATATTACAGATAAGAAAACAGGAGCTCAACAAAATGAAAGATCTTGCCCAAGATCACCTAGCCAGTAAGCCCCAGAGCTGGGGTTTGAACTCATGGCTGTCTGGCTCTAAATACCAAGAGAGGTGTGTCTTTTTTTTCTTCCTTTTTTCCTTTCTCTTTATTTTATTACATTAGAAATTTATTTCCTTCACATATACAGAATATAAAACCTATCTTCACAATGAATTATGCCTCTTTGCTCTCATTTTTTCACAAAAAAATTAATGGCCACTTCCTGAAAAAAACTGAAATAAATCCAGAGGCCCACACCCTTAACCAGGGTGCTATACTGCTGCTACTTCAGCTTTTGTTTCTAGAATCCTTGAGTATTCAACATATACTCCACAATTATGCAGTTGCTTATGCTCTTCAGTTGTTTCATGTGTGAATTCCTTGTTTGCTCAGCTTGATTTTTATCCCCTGTGATGCACACAGTAAATGCATAATAAATGTTTGTTGAATGAATGGATTTTACATGTATCTTGCTGAAATATACGCAGCTCTGTTTGATTCACTAGAGTGGCATACCCGAACAAGAAATAATTTTTCTTAATGTGTCCCTTATAAATTGAACCTGACTATATTTGATTAATTCCACATCATGCATTTTTATTGCACCAATCACTCTGGTATCAGGTCATATTTATTTTAAAAACAGATTCACAAAGGGTGCAGGACTGGAGTGACAGTGTAAATATGTTAATAATAAAAATAATACTAAAGATATTTTACTGGAAACTCTCACATGCTAATGATGAGTAAGTGCATTCTACAGAAATATGTTTGATTTACAATGCAATTAATTTCAGAAAGAATCAGATCCTATACCATATCTTGAATACTTAAATAATGAAAACTAAAAAGGAACATTGAGGTCATAAAATCAGAGAAACAAAAATCACCTTAAAGACCTTTAGCGTTCTGTTAGAACAATAGCCCAATCACTGAAAATGGTGCCATTGTCAGATCAACTGCGTCCAGATGAGGAAGATCCTCCTGGGCAGCTGCGCAGGTTTTGCACTGCACAGAGCACACTCCTGCACCCTGTACAGCCCTCACGATGCAAAACAGCACATATTATCCAGAGACCGAAGAGCCCTGGCACCTTCAATCATGCAACGAAAGGCATTGAGGGTTTCTTGTTCAGGAGGAAGCAAAGTCTTTCATGTCAACTCGTATTGTGGGATGTGTGAGCATTTCCATAGTTAGGGATTTGGCCCTGTCTTAGGATCCAGCTAAAAAACAAATGCATTCTCACACCCTATTCAAACTGCAAGAAATAAGAAATGTGCTTCATTTGGTATTTCATCACTCAACTCAGACGTTCTAAGAAAGCGTGCATTCTTATGCACACTTTGGGGAAAGATGCCCATTTTTGTAATAGGATTTATAAAGTTGACTCTGCCCGCTTTGTATCCAAGAGAGGAAGGAGCAGATGCCGCCGAGGGATCCCGCACCACAGGGATCTTCATAGCAGTGCAAAATGGTTGCGATTTCCCCTCATTTATTAAGGACAGATCTGCTGTGATGTAGCAGTCACTAGCCTGGCAAGCTAGGACTACTTGGCTTATTAACCAAATCTTATGGACAACTTTGATTCAAAAAATAACATTTTCATTACAAAAAAGAGAGAGAGAGAGATGCTGGCTTGAGATAATGCATTTTCCTGTTTCTCTGGCAGCAATTGTGTGTTTAAAAAGAAAATGGAGAATGAATTATCACAATTTTCATTAAAAAATACAACAATGCCAAAACAAATAGAGACTAAACAGCCTTTAAAAAAACTTCACAGCATAGTAGCCAAATTATATATACTGAGGAGCAGAGTCAGAGAGAAGAAAGTAACAGAAAATACCACAGAAAAGCTTTCTGTTATAGGCCTTTTAGTACTATTTTACCTTTACTCTCCTGGCACAATTACCTTGAAAAAAATTAAATTTTAATTTAGAAATAAAATAACAAAGTAATTTATATCAAATGAAAAAATGAAATAAAATATAGCATTAGAAAACTTATTGATGATGTTTAAATGTTTTGTGGTTCACCACCAGCCCCTTCCGGTGAAAGACCACCGTACTCTGGGTATTCTACTAAGGACCCAAAAACACAGGGAGAGACAGGACGACTTCCACTCAAGAAAAGCAGATGCCTTTCCCGGGGATGTTTAATATGCAGTGATTGACACAGCTTCTTGCGGTTTAACCTTCTCTCCCACCTGGTCTTCACAAGGTCTTCCAATGGGACAGACAGGTGTATTTTGCTTAAGAGGTGGAGCTGAGGTTAAATCCCTGCTCTGCAGGTGATCATGAACAGTGTACTTCTCTGGAGGCTCAGTTCCTCATCTTTGAAGTGGGTACAATTATAGTAGCTACTTCTTAGGGTTAGTTTTCACATGGAAGGAGAGAGGGCAAGCAAAAAATAATTTAAGTGTTCCATAATTGTGAGGGGGAGATGCTAAGCCAAGTTTTAAGCTCCTATTCTGTTTTTATAGTGTGCTGTGTATATAGTATGCAGCAAATCCAAACCACTCCATTTTTTGAGGATAATGAAGTTCTGATTCTTTATTCCCCTTCTCCCTTCCAGAGTGTCCTCCACAGGCATTGTTTCCTTTGTCCTCTAAGCAGCATGCTTCTCCCATGCTGCCTTCTGGCTCCTGGAAGGTAATTTGCAATGGCCAGCATGACCAATGTGTTACCCAGAATTGAAAACATGGAAGAATTAACACCAAACGTGATCCTGCTTTTTCAGTTTTTAATGACCTTGCCAGTTCAGAGAACCAATTTGCTTTTTCCCAATGTGGGTCAAAACATTAAACTGAATTGTCCTTAGGTTGTCACAGCTGAGTTGTCTGATTTCCCCACTCCCATCCCCACCAGGAAGGAGGGGCAGGCCAGGCTGGGGCAAGTCCCATGGGGCTGTGGTGGGGCTCCGGCTGGGTTTTTGTGTGTGAGGTGGAGAGCAGAGTGAGATGAGAAGAGCAAGTCTAAAAGGGGTTGTCATTAGAAGGGGCCAGCGAGAAGTCGGGAGGAAAAAAGCAGGGGAGAAAGGGCAAACAGGAAAGCTGGGTCTGCCTTGGGGGCAGTGACAATGAGCGTGCTTGCCTGCTGACCTTAGCTTGTGCAGCACCAGCTGGAGGGCGGGAAATGCTCTTTAAAGGGTACAAGAGCGGGAAGACAGACTCTAAACCACTGTTACACCAGTGCATGGAAAAGCAGCACATCTGTTACAGCACGGAGTTGTGATTAAGACACTAGGCTCGAGGGTTAAAATCCAGCTGTGCCCTAACCAGCTGTGATTTGAGGCAAATGACTACTCTACTCCCAACCTCAGCTTCCTCATCTGTAAAACGGGAATCACTAGAATATTTACCTATTAGAGCAATTATAAGGATTCAGAGACATTATACTTAAAAAAGAATTTTGGTAACTGTTTATCATTCTCTAGACAGCTACATTTCTGCTCAAACATTACCAATCAGTGAGCTACCTCTTACTTACATAAAATTGTAACTTATACCAGCGCCTCCTGTTTCACAGGGTGGGGCCAAAGTAGGTTTATAGATGTTCATATGGGAAACAATACAATAAATAATAACAAGAATAAATTCTGTGTTTCACATACAACTATAAACTTACTTTGCCCCACCCTGTCTATATCTTCACAGCTTATACTAATCACTTATTTTAGGTATTACTTATAAATATTTTCAATATTGTCATTCTCCCTCCATTAGAATGTAAGGTCCATGGCGAGAGGATCTTTGTCTGTTTTGTCCACTGGTTCTACCTGTTGCACCTAGACACAGTGCCTGGCCATGTGCTCAACAAATTTAGTGCTTGAATACATGTGTTGGCCAGCACTGTAATTACCATTCCTGGGTCGGCCATTCTTGACAACCCCTGGGCCCGGGAAGCAGAGAAGGCAAATATAAAAATCTCTAGGTAGCTAATCATTCGCGAGACTTTCTCTGGGTTTTAAGAGAAGCTTTCATACTGGGTCTTTCACATCAATCACACAAAACATCCTTGAATCTCTAGGGCAAAGGTTAAGGAGGAAGGACAGAAGTCATGACCAGCTGAGATCTGAACTAGGGAAGGGAGTTGGTCATACTGCCGGCCCTGGGAGGGGAGCCTGAGGCACAAAGACTGGCAATCCATATGCACGAAGCTGGGGGCGGGGGACTGTTACCATGACTAAGGAGGACAGCAGATTTTCCTTTTTGAAGTTTATGGTCTTATCTATTTTATGATTACACAAGTAATATAGGGCTATGTTCTCTTTGAAATATTTTCCCCAAAATAGAGATAAAGCCTCTGAACCCTCTAGGCGTGGTCACTTCAGCTGTTTGTGAACGTCTACAGGCCGGTGCCAAAGTGTTGACAGAGTATGTGCACATAGATGTGTGCCTACATATGTGTGTGCATTTTTAAAAACATAAATGCTATCATACTCTATGTGTTACTTTTCAAATATTACAGATATTTTCAAATATGTGATTTATGTCCCTCTGGGTAACTTCCTAGAGATCTACCTCAGTTTTTAATGGCAGCAAGAACTTTTAAGTTGGTGATGAACAATTTCTAAAATAATGTTTAATAGAATTTGTTTTTTAGAACAGTGTTAGATTTACAGAACAATTGAGAAGGTAGTACTGGGTTCCCATATACCCCACACAAAGTATCCCCTATTATTGTCTTACATTAATGTAGGGCATTTGTTACAGTTAATACACAGACTAATGCTTAGCTGTGTTAGTTCATTAGTAAATGGTTCTGTACATGAACTGAAGTCTATAGTCTATTCAGATTTCCTTTACTTGATGCCTTTTTCTGGTATAGGATCCTACCCAGGATACCACATCACATTTGATAGTTGTGTCTCTTTAGGCTCCTCTTGGCAGGGACAGTTTTTCAGACTGGCTCTAATTCTTGATGACCTTAACAGTTTGAGGAGCACCAGTATTGTCTTTTTTGTAGGATGCCCCTCAATGGGGATTTATCTGACATTTTTCTTCATAATTAGATTTGGTGTATGGCCTTTAGGGAGTAAAACCACAGAGGTAAAGTGCGATTTTTGTCACATTGTATCAAAAGTACATACTAAACCCTGGCCAGGTAGCTCAGTTGGTTAGAATGTCATCCTGATACGCCACGGTTGCGGGTTTGGTCCCCAGTCAGGGCACATACAAGAAGCAACCAATGAATGCATAAATAAGTGGAACAACAAACCAATGTCTGTCTGTTTGTCTCTCAAATCAATAAATAAAAAAAGAAATTTTTTAAAGTACATACTAGAACGTGACTTTTTACTGTCGATTCTATCCTTGATCAGCTGGCTGAGGTAGTGGATATTTATTTTGTCCTTTGAGGTATAATCTAATACTACTTTATTTTGTTTGGGTGACAGTGTTCACAAATTTTCAACTTGGGCCATTGGCTTTCCATTGGCTTCTATGTCCCTTTGACATACCCCCATCAATCTAGCTTCATTTGTTTTTTCAACCCCTTCCTTACTTTTTGACAGGAAAGGATGCTTCAGGTTTATCTTTATTTCCATTCCCCAGCCCCAGAATCAGCCATCTCCAAGGAGTCCAGCTTCCTGTTACTGCAGAGTGGTGTAAGAAACCAAGATCTTGGCACTCGGTATGTTCTTATGGCAAGCAATTTATTTTTCCAAAAATATATAAAGATGTTCATGGATTTTATTTTTTATTCAAAATAAAAAATTTTATATATCTATATCATATATATATGCGCCTATATATGGGCATCTTTCACAGCCTATATATGGAACATTTTAGAATTTACAAAATGTCATCACATGACCCTACCAGGTAGATGATATCATTTCTACTCTATGAATGGGGGAGCTGAGGCAGAGAGAAGTGGTGTGACTCTATCAGGATCACAAAACAGAGGTGAAGCTAGAATTAGTTTGTTCCATTCAAAGCAAAATTTTGTCTTAGATTTTGTCAAAGAACTGGGAAATACAAAGATGAATCACTTACGGCCCTCTCCTTTATTTCCCAGTACCTCTTTCTTCAGTATAATCTCTATATTTTGCTGGAAATTGTACTCTCTTCAGTGCTTAGACAGAACAGGTTCTCCCAGGTGAAGCAAGTTCTGAGACTTCCCCTCAACCACTCCCCCCTCATCATCAATACCTCTGCTATATAAAACCAGAGATTAGTTCTTAGGCTATTCCCCAAAACCAGACCAGGGGCTCAAACTCAAGTACCATAGAGCCAGGCAGGTTTTGCAAGTGAGTGTAGCAAGCTAAGTATCTCAACGGATGGTGGCTGCCACCTGGCCTTTATCACATTCACCACCCAGCAGGCAGGTATCCGCCACTCACCTGAGTGTTGGCTGGCAGGCTGTGGACCCAATGCTGCCACATCTTTCCAATTTTCCCAGAGAAGCCGAAAAAGCCCTCAGCAGACCAAAACTGTGTGGACTGGCTTCAGCCTTCAGGGTACCTGTTATGTTTTTTGATTGTTTTTCTTCCGAATTAGTGTTTGCTCATCATTGTTGTAGGCATTGTTTTTGCTCAGTCATTTGGGGCACCGTATTCACATATTCTTTCAACAACCATTTACCTTATTTAATTTTCATCCAAGAAATATTTCTCGAGCACATATTACAATTGTTCCGGACCATCAGTGCAGAGATAGTTACCCTAACGAGGGTCACCGACATGTGTGATGGAGTGTGTTAATCTGGGACAGATTATCAAGTGATAATCCTCATTCACCGTAACACAAATATTTGGCGAGCACCTACTACTTTGTTCCTTACTATGCTGGTCATCAGGGATGTTATGACTGAAATACATCCCTGTGTCAGGTTACCTCTAGTTTAGTAAATCATCCCCCAAGGAGGGGGATGAGGTGGGAAAATAATGCAATCACAGAAAGAATTTAAAAGAACACTATTTGGAGACCCAGACATCTTACAGTGAGGCCAACTTTTGCTTCCCTGACTTGTATAAATCCCAGCACAGGTCACATGCGCATGTGGATGTTTAATAAAAAGCTTTTTGAAGGTGATGATAATGAGTTGAGATATGGAAAATCTGAACCCCTTCTCTAGGAGTGTGGCTCAGGAGGTGGAATGCTTTAGAAAGAGTCCCTGTGAGAAAAGACTAAAGGAATTGGGGTTACTAATACAGTATCATGGAGAAAAGAAGGTTAAGGAGAATTTAATAGCCATCTTCAAATATCTAAAGGGATATTGCTCATGTGTTTTCAACATCAGTTCTTGTCTACTAAGGACAGGACATGAGGGAATTATCTTAAATGGGAGCAGGAGGGACTTAGATTAGATGTCAATGGGGGGAAAAAACCCAGCTGAAAGGACTGTGAGATGCTGGAAGGCAACGTGATTTAGAGAAAGACATGGTTATTTTAGGAACAGGGGCTGCCGATTATTACTGGAAAAAGTGTAGAGCTTGGGGCTTCGAGTCAGCCAGTATTAGCTGTATGATCCTGAACAAGTGACTTCGCCTTTTTGAGACTCAGTTTTCTCCTTTGTTAAATAGGGATAATAACAGTATTTATTAATGGAATTGTTGTAAGGGTTAAATCAGATTAGATGTTTACAGCCATTAGGCATATCTGTGCCAGGCATGGAATAATGCTCAATTAATGATGGATGCCATTCATTGCTGGTAATCAACCACCGTCCTACTTGGAAAAACAAAACAAAACAATACTCTCTGCACATAGACACAGCCCTCCTTTCAGAGGCATCACACAAACTCAGAAATACTGCTGTGTATTGTGGGACTTACAGCCTCATTGAAAACACAAGATGTGAACACTAGAGGTAAAATAAATGTAAGATTAAAATAAGAGAGTCAGTAGAGTGAAGTGGTAAAAAGCATGGAATCAGTAAAATATGAGGCTGGCGCCTAGGAATTGTTTGCCCTTGATAGAACAAAACCACAGTGCAAGGTAAGGTCAATTTTTGAGAAAAAGTTTCAAAAAAGACCTGTAGGTGTGCTCATCTGGGAGAAATTGCTCCAAATTAGTGTGGGTCAAACACATAGGTGGATAAGATTTGAATGCACTCATCTGTAAATGCACTTGATCAGGAGACTCTTGGTTGTCTCAGGCAGTGGTCAATTACTCACTATTTGGATATCCTAAGCTTTTATTCTTAGAACATTTGCAGGCACTAATACCCTACTTGTCAGCTTTGAAGAAAGACAGTTACTTCTTTCTGGTATTTTGAATACACCCAAGAAACAGTCCTTGGCATTGTGATTGTAGTCTATAAACTTTTTACTTCAAAGCAATTATAATTCTGCAGCACATTTAACTTACTAATATTTATTGAAATATTTTTAGCTGCAAAAACATTTTATGTTCACTATTATTTATTAATGCCCTGTTTTAAAATATTACACATAAAATTTATTCCCGTGCACATTAGTAAATAAATTATGCTTGTAATTTCTAATGCATTTTTAATTATAAATTTATCCATGTCTACCTTTATTTATGATAGTGGTGTCTCACTGTTGAACATACTGTATATTAATGGAGACACTGCTAATTATGTATTCTTAGAAGTTGCATTCCACAATACATACGAGTCTGGTTTTTTACATCCTAAGTCCTGTTAACATCAATTAATTTAGGAGTCGACACGCACAGTACTAGCTACCTTTAAAGCAAGAGAAGATACTATTAGAAAATGGTTAAGGGCCTGGATTTGGGGCAGGGACTACATTTATGTAGTCCAAGAGATAGTAAATTCCAGCCAGATGTTTCATTTTCACCCCAAGTGTCTAAAAAAGGATATTCACCAGAAATAATATTCAGCACAAAAACACAATAGAACAAAGCTCAGTGAATCTCTGCAGATCCCCCAGAACTGATCTGTACTTAAATAATATCAGCAAAGTGTTACGTTTAAGATTTTCTGGTTGGTTAATTTTGTGCTTCCCTTGTACCCACCAGCTCACCTCACAATAAGCAATACATTTGCTTTAAAAAAATTATTTACATTGAAATACTATTTTAATTTGAAAAAATATTATATTGTTCTGAAATTGTACACTTCTTGGGTGCTTCTTTAAAATAATTTGAATGGATTTTTGACACCTGATTTACTGTTGTCCTGAAATTGCTTCATACCATAGGAGTATAAATGCCTGTGTTTTCCCTATGGGAGGAAAAATATATTTCAAAAGTAGAGAAAACCAAAATTGGGAAAATAGCAAGGAAACATATTCAGTCACATAAAATATTAAGAGCACACATTTGCAGAGAAACTCGAAGGTGCCTCCATTTTCCCACAGCTCTGGCGGGGCTTGAAAGAGTGTTACTTTCATCTTATTATGTTTACTCTCAGCTTGTTGCCATAGGTTTAGCAAAGTGGTATTTTCCACGTGCAAATTCAGCTTATATAAAATGCGATTTCCAATTGCTTCATTTCAAGTGCATGTTTTGAGCAGCTTTTCATTTAACATGCATTTTACCAAGTGTTTATGGTATTTTAAGCTCTTAGTATATAAAAAGAAATAAGAAACGTCCCTTTCCTTATGACCTGTCAGGGAGACCGATGCCTATTGAAAGAACAACAGAAAATGTGAGAAATGTTGAACACAGAGAATGAGGCTCTTCGGTGGCCTATTAGGAAGAGGTGATCTGGGAAAGCTTCCTGGAGGAAGCAATACATGCATTGGGTCTTCAAGAATAAAAATAATATATTTAGGAAATTATTAAAATGGCATATACACACACACACACACACACATATATATAAAATAAAGCCATTTTTAAAAAGCACATTGGGGCTGCCCTGACTGGTGTGGCTCAGTGGGTTGGGCATCGTTCTGAAAACCCAAAGCTTACAGGTTCAGTTCCCAGGCAGGGCACATCCGGGACTGATCCATGTTTCTCTCTAAAAATAAATAAAATCTTTTAAAAAACTAAATAAAAAGCACATTGGGGCTTATTCTTTTATAGCATTGCCACTGTTCTGTAGAAAACTAAGATAGCCACTAGAGAGGCCGCATGAAGAAAAACCAGGGTGCCCCGGCCGGCATTTCCAGGCATCTTTGACCTTCCAACCCATGCTAACTGCCATCTCACTGAATGGCAAGTCTGGCGGATCTGTAACGGGTGTGGAACAAGGCTCAGAGTGGGGTGCAGGCTGGGAGGCCCCAAGAACCCCCCTCCCCCGAATAAACCTAGCTTGGGGGCTGGGAAAAGCAGCAGCACAGAGATTGAGAGTTATTTCGCATGTCAACAATCAGGCTAGCTTCATAGCCTGCTCGGAGCCAGGGAAACGGACATGACTTTGGCCAGTGCTGTAGCTGGGAGGCAGCTCCCCGCTTCCCCCCACCCCCCCCCGCCCCGCCCCGCCCCGCCTCGGACCTTTATAGCACCTGCACGAGAGCTTGGAGATGGTTCGCTCCCCGCCAGGGGGCCATGCCTGCCCAAGCTATGGCAGCCAAGAAAGGCAGAGAATATGGGAGAGCTAGCAGGTGTAGCTGATTGTGGGAGGCATCAGAAATGGGGTTACAGAGGAGGTTCCAAGCTGGGGTTTAAACAAAAAGGTGGCCCGCCATGTGAAAAGGGGGATGGAGACAATGCGGGACCATGCAGGAAGAAAAGGGGTGAAAGGACTCTTGCTCGTGGGTCATGAGGAGGTTCCACGTGGTTTTGGTTTAAGAACTGGAGATCGCGGCGACACAGCTGATCGTGCTAGGAAACTTGGGAGACCTGCCCAGCTGAGCACGGATGACTGGGAGGAACCGGGAGAAGTGAGATGCAGACTTCTGTTTTTGTTTTTGTTTTTCTTCTGGAAGGTGGTACTTCGGGCTGGCAAGCTCTGAGACTGGCCTGACTGGGCAAAGCGGGGAAGGCAGGACTGTGTATTTGCGTGTGTATCTTCGTTTCTAAAGGGAGTGAAATTTAACGGTAGAATTCCACCAATTTTCTAAACCTATATAACTTTTATTCAAATAGTTCCTTTCCATTTTACCAAACTCTGGCATTAAGAGCCACAGTTCCTACTGGTGACGGGCAAACAAGAGCCACTCTACAAGAAGACCCCGGGCGGGGGGTTGTTTCTATAACAGTATCTGGCGCCCAACCGCGGGGCTGATAATTGCCCATGGCAGACTGACCCCGTCAAGAGTGGCAGAGTGAGACTGTGGAATTTTCCCAGTCTCTGAGAATTTCTCTGCACCCTTCTTGAGGGCATCAGCTGCCTAATCACGCCTGGAAGGTAAAAAGGAAATGGATAGGGAAGGGATTGGAGAAGTGAGATGGTTTGGCTGAAAATTTGTTTCTGAGCACTGTTTTGGAATAATGGAGCTGTGGACAGTAGTTTGGTTAATACGCCGCTTCCAGGTTGCTCTGGCCTGCTCGCTTACAGAACCACCCACCAAACCACAAAATCTTGAGGAATAATAAATGGTTGTTGTTTTAAGCCACTAAATAAAAGGCAGAGGCAAAAGAAAAGGAGGAGAAGGGGGAGGATGAAAGGAAATCCTGAGTGGGGAGGGAAAGGGCAATTGAGTTTGAGCAGGAAATAAGGAAAGCAAAAACTTTAAGGGACTTGAATCTTGCTACCCATCTTGGTGTGCCAGGACATAGAGCTGGCATTTATAGAGCACTTCCATTGGTAAGCAATGTTCTAAGCAGTCCCCATTGAATCCTCATAACAACCTGGATGAGGAAAGTGAGATGTAGAGAAAGAAAATCACTTGTTGAAGACCACACAGGTAGTAGGTGTTGAGCCCCTATCCATTGCCCCGGTTCTACTCCTGGGAACCAAAAGAAAAGGAAACTCCATCCTTTCTTTACCATGGCCTCCTTTCCAAGCTGGAGCTGACGTCCGTGAATCCTGATTGTCATAGGTATGCTAAGGTATTCATCCCTCTGCCCTCCTGTCTACTGGAGTTTCCTGTCTGCTCCTGGCCCAGCACAATCAGTGTGCTGTAAAAATATAATTTGCAATGTGCATCAGCTGCTGTAATTCTACCGCCATGCACCCCTGGGCTGGGAGATAGGTCATTGTATGCTTTGCTTTTTAATGTAATTTTGACTGTCTGATATCCTTCCTGCTTTTTGAAGGCTAAGCCATGCAGTTGGCGCATCCCCGCTCCTCCTCATCTCCCTCCCTCCCTCATTTGCAGAATGGCTTGGGAAGCACCCCAGTTTCTTTTTCACCCCATGTGTAGCCACCATCCTGGGAGCTTTTGAGGTTCATGTGGCATCTCAGTTCCTCGACTCCGTCATCTTCAATAATTCTTTCCTCCATTTCACTTCAGCCAGGACCCCACTCTCATATGACTCTTCATCTGAGGTTATTCATTGAGACATCCATCTCTGACGATAACCTCCATCTTTCTGCCTTGCTCTATCAGTGACACGTGTTCCAGGACCTTTAGGCCAGTGACACAAACCTTTCTGGAATTCTCTAACTTACCTATCCAGCATCTATTCTGTGGTCCTTTTTTTTTTTTTTTTTTTTTAAGCACTCTTATAAGATGGGATCTTAAACACTTGTCTGGCAAAATTCCTTCCTTGGATTAAAGCAATTGTTCACTCTTTGTGTGCCTGTATCTTGACTACTCAAACTAACTATAGAAAAGTCACACAAACCATTATATTGGTATCACCATAATCCAGTCTCCATTCTTAATGGGGCCCTCAACCATGTATTTAAAATTTTGCCATATTTCCTGCACTTCAACTTACCACAGTAACTATTTAAAATTCATAGTTAAACTTGACTGTAAGCTTCATGAGGGTAAAGTCCCCGTCTAGCTTTTCACTATCGAAATCTCCAGCACCTTGGAAGGGCTTAATCTACAGGCCCTCAATACATACTGGCTTACTGACTAAGGTATAGTAATAGTGGTAAGCATTTTATGTAAATATTAGTCAATGTTAGCTATATGCTGAGCTCTATTCCATGTGAGTTACATGTGTTAGCTCATTTAGACCTCACAGCCACCCAATGGCGTTAGTTAGGACTTTTGTTATTCCCATTTTACAATTAAGGAATTTTAGAAAGGCAGCTTGGAAACATGAAGTCATAACATTTGTAAGTGGTAGAGTGGATATTTAGTCCTTACAACGCATAAATGCTTAGCATGCCCAGTTGATTTCAGTTTTGGGTAGGTTGAGTTTTATGTGTCTGAGGGATAATCAGGCAGCTGTGCTTCAGATTGGAGCTCAAGACAAGTGAAAATTAAGATTAATATTTAAAAAGGGTCAAGTAATCTGGTGACTTTAGAAAGCAGACTATCGAACCTTGTTTACACCCTCTGCTTCAGCAGAGCGCCTCCAACAGGCCCCCAATGGAACTGTAGTGGTGTGTGTGTGGGGAATGCATTTGGGTATTTACAATGCATCTCCATACCCCCCAAACCCCCAGCCCCCCATGAGCTAAGAGATTAATAATATATTTCAACATGAGGATTGATTGTGGTGTAGTTTTTGGTAACTTCAATATTGGGTAAGGATCCCTCTGGGCTGAAATCCAGCCTTGACTTTTTCTCCTTTTGCTAAAGTGCATTAAATATATCTAACTATCTATCTATAGATAGATAGATAGTTGTTGTTTTTTTTTAGAGAGGAAGGGAAATGCCAATTGTTGTTTCTATTATTTGTGTTCATTGGTTGCTTCTTGTATGTGCCCTGAGGGGGATGGAACCCACAACCTGGTCAGAGCTCTAAGGTTCATTTTTGAAAGCCTTTCTGGACTATCTCGCAGGTAGGGGAGATGTATCATTGAACTGCTTAAGTTTTTCTTTCCCCATCAGTGGCTTCCCTCACTGATTCCCGCTGAGAGACGCTGCAAACAATGAGCTCCTGTTCTGCGTCAGTCTTCACATCTTACGGAAACCTCCTTGCAGTTCTTGAATAAGATAATTATCACCTCCATTTCACAGATAATAAGAGTAATAACATTTACTAAGTGTTTACTATGTCAGGCTCTGTGTCCAGCGTTTTAAAAGTATCATCCCATTTGAGTCTCACAATAATACTCTAAAATTGGAACGTTGTATGGATGGGAAAACGAAGGGTCAGAGAATGGAAGTGTCTTGCCTTAGAATAAACAAGTTAAGAGTTGGAATTTGAATCCAGGTCTCTCTAACCCAGAGGCTAAGGTACCTCATCACTCATTTCTGATGAATTTCGGGCTTTTTACCGTGGAACGGGGGAGAAAGGAGAAGATTTGAAAGAGAATGCTAACGTTGATTTTCACCTAACGCAAGTTCAGCGATTGGCATAACTTGCTCGACTCCCCAGGCCTTACGGATACCAGGGAAGCTGCGCACATGCGCGTGGCCTTCCTCTCGACCCCGCCCCCCACAGAAGGCGCCCCTCCTCGCTTTCAGCTCCGGGGCTTGCGCACTACGTTCCCAATCTGCACCTCCTTCCCGGTATGGGACTTCCGGTGTGTGGGGTGCGGTTCCGGGTCGAGGCACGACTCCGGGCCACAGGGCTGCTGCTTAGCCGGCGGGCGGAGGCGAGCAGCAGGGGCATGAGGGCGAGCCCGGAAAGCGGCAGCTGAGCCGGCCGGGAAGAGCTCCAGTCCCCGAGGACTCTGAGAGTTCGGGGCAGGGGCCCGGAAGCACAGGGGAGCCGGGCCCTCCCTCAAGGAACGTGTCCCGGGGCCGACCCGGCCCGTAGTGTGGCAGCACCTTCAGGTAAAGGTTGCCCCAGCCGCTAGCCTACTCACTAGCGCTTCTGCCAGCCCCCCGCAAAGCCTAGGGGCTCCTCACGTCTCTGCTCTCGGCACTGTCCATCGGGCAGCATGTCTGGCCCTTGCTCAGGTCTCCCTTGAGCATCTGTATCCTGGCCCTTTCCAGAACCGCAGGCTGCTGTCTCTGAGCCTGACAGCTAGCTGGGTGTGTGATTTGGGGGAGGAGAAGCTAGTGGATCTCGTAGTTTGGGTAGGGGAGGGAAGAGGGTTCCATTGTTGGCTCTGGCAGTTTCTGGCCCCACATTCGGCAACATTTAGGTGGCCTAATCTTCACAACTATGAAAATGAGGTTTTCAAATCATTGCCTTTGTGGCCCCCGCGTTCCCAGAGACCCCGCCTCCCTGTTGCCCCAAAGGTGTAAACAGCCTCGCGGAACTGTTTCTTTTCCTAGGTGGAGTGCTGTTGGAACTTGGATTTAGCTTTATATTTTTGGGAGTGGCAAAGAGTGCTCTAGATCTGTTTACGGTAGAAAAAAATGATGGCAATTTAAACGAGAGTATTACTTTAACCAGAGGCCTAAAAGGTTGACTCAGAAATTGGTTACAATTTCATTCTGAATGAATGCAAGTAGATTTTGAAGCTTCTTACAGTACCTGGCGCTGTGCAAAGCATCATGTTGTAAACCAAAACCAGCAAAGAGTGGATGGTTAAATGGAGACAGGTGTTGACAAACAGTAGTTCAAACAAAGCCAACGTTCTCGTTCCGTTTTGACAAGCAAAAGAGGTGGATTCCTAATTTAAAAACCCACTATAGCAGGAAAAGGAGACACCATCTTTTATTCCTCATATACTGTGAGCCCACACAAGATGCTCAATAAATACTGAAAGAGTTCTTGATGAAGCATTGATAATTGTTTTCATATTTTTCAGTTTACACTCTTGCAAGCTTGCTGGGGCCTCCCAGGCCCTCTTCCTGGTCACCTTTGAGCTTCTACCTACTTGCAGCTACTGTGATCTCATCCTGAACTCACATTCCTCTACAACTCGTGATCCTGCCCCTGGCTAACTTTCCAGCTATGCTTGAAAAGACCTTCCTAAGTCGTTCTGCCCTGATCCTTTAGATAATTAGGACCTCAAATCATGTTCATTCTTTTCTTTACCCTTATGTTTTGTAGAACATTCTCCCTGCCTAGAAAGTTTCTCCCTTTTCTGTTGTCCCCTATTGAGATGTTACTCAGGGCCCAGCTGATATTGGCCTCCCTCCACCAATTCTGGACAACCTCAGCTGGAAATTACTTCTTTTCTAGAATCCTGTAAACAGTCATTATATCTATAATTATTTCTCTTAGTGAGTATGGATGTATACCAGGTACCATGCCAGACAATGTAGAGATAAATAAGACTCAGTCATTGCTGCAGGGAGCCCAGTTTAGTGAGGCAGATAAGGAAGTGATACACAGAGTGACACAGAGTGATAAGTACACTGTGTGAGTTTTTTCTGTGATACAGGGGTAGCATAGAAGGGTGGGTGGGTCATTCATTTGTGAGGAAGTAAAGCCTCATAATGTTGGGTTAACTAAGTTTTATTATTTACTATGTACTGGCTATTACATATAGGTTTCTCTTGTTTAATCATTTTAATCTTAATTTACAGAGTAGAAAGAAGCAGGATAAATTACACAGCTGGTGCAAGACAGGGCCAGGATTCAAACCCAGGTCTGTCTGATGTTTACATCTGTGTTTTTTTCATTATATGTTTTGCCTTCTTTCTCATACCATAGCTCTCGATATCAAGAACATGTTGAGACAAATATATAAGACAGAAAAACGAGTGTCAAAAATAATGGTATAGATGTTTTTTGAAATGTAGAGAAGACCATGATCTTAACAAAGCAAGAAAGTGATAGGTGGGTCGGTTCAGCTTTGAATATGAGCAAATAAAACATCTTGTAGAGAGTAACTGTGGACTCTGTACTCAATTCCTGGCTCCTTCCCTCACTAGATATGTGACCTTTGGCAAGTTTCTATATTCTAAGCATTATTTTTCTCCAGTATGGGCTGGGATGGGGGAGAGTGTGGACCTCATGGAGTGTTGTGAATATGTAACCAGCTAATGTGGATAAAAGGCCTGATGCATCATGGTAAGGTCCCTGAAGTGATAACTGTAAGATGCAGAGGTGCAGTGCCTGTGACATGGTTTTAGGGTGGTGAGTAGACCAGCCTGAATAAAGCAAGCCGCTGGCCGCTTTTTCAGTGAGGACACTGGGAGGTAAAGTTGGAGGGTCAGTAGGAGTCAGTGTAAATGAGGGCTTGAGTGTCAGACAAGAGAGGTATATTCCCATTTCTGTTTGTAACTTCTAGTTAATAAATACTTTGTGATTCATTTAGCTGTAAAAGGGAATATGTTAAATCCTGGGGACGCAAAGAGGAGTAAAACCAGGTCCCCACCCTGAGGTGTTGACATACCAGTGAGGGAGACATGTTTGTGTGCAGGTGAGCTGTAGTAAATACTGTAGGTATGAAGATAGCAGTCCCCAGAGGGTACCAAAGATCACAAAGGAGGGAATGCTGATAATAGCGGCTGATGAGCATTTACTGTGTACCAGCGTTTTGTCAAATGTATTATCTCATTTATTTCTGTACAGGAAGGTGTATATTAGCATCCTGGTTTTACAGTGAGGAAACTAGAGCATAAAGAAGTTAAATAAATTCCTTGAGTTTATACAGCTGCCCTAGCTGTGAGAAGAGGAGATTATCTGCTAGACTTTGGTATGTCTACTGTTCAGTACTGCACTGTGTTGTTTCTGCTTTGGCATGTGGATGAAGACCTTCTGGAGAGGCTTCAGAGAGGAGCTAGCCCGTGAGCTGTGTTCCGCGTGCTGGCCACTGTGCTAGACAGTGGGGATAATGAGGACTCATTGCCTCTGCTGTTGTGTTACATATATTTCTTTTCTTTTAATGGGGGGTTTGTTTTGCTAGTTGACACATAATTAAAGACTTTAGAAACTGTTACACTTCAGTGGATTTATAAATGCTTCAGGTTGAGAATTTGCTGGATGTTATTCTGATATATAGGCCTTATTGTTAAAGACATGGCAATAGATACCAAATTATTGTATGACAAGAAATTCTGTCACATTGTTTTTTCCACCCATGGGAGTTGCCATGACATTGTGTTTTCTGTGAGTTCGAAGTTTTTGAGAAGTTTTGATTTAAAAGTTAGCACATTTCAACTTGTGTCAAATAATTGAGCACTTATATTTCGGTCATTGTTCAGTGCTTCTGTAAACTTTGTTTCCTTCAATCTTCATGATTCTGAGAGAGAGGTGGTATTCCCCCTTTTAAATTGCAAGTAGCCTAAGGCTTAGTGGTTAAGTGTGTTGCCCAAAAGTCAAACAGTGAGTGATGACGCCAGAAAAAATTTGGACTTTCCAAAAGAGCCACACAGATTTTATTACATTAGGTTTCTCTGGCCATCTGCCTCAGGGGTCTCCAACTCAAATGCCCATGATGTAATACAGAAAGTCAGACAGACCTTGATGAACTGGGGGGGTGCATGGCCAGTCTGAAGGTATCAGTCACTGCTTGGCTCCAGCTGCTTATTGATCTGTGAGAAAGTAGGCCCATTGTCCCTGGATGTTTTGCTTATTTTCAAGAGATGCTAGGAATCTGGGTTTTAATGTATTCAGTTTAAAAATTTGCCATTTAAAAAAGTATTGTGTGGACCAAAGCACATCTGTGGGCTGTGTATAGTCCTAGGCTGCCTGCTGGTGAACCCTGATTTCCTTTATTGCTAAAATTTTCGTACCCACTGTTCAAAGCAGGAGGTACAGTGCAAGTGGGGAGATTACAGATCAGAAGTCTACTGGTAAATTGCCAGAGTGAAGGGGCATTGTAATTGACTCAGTGATGTTTCTAGGGAAGTGGCAGGGTGAACACTTTTATTATAAAATGAGGCTAAATTTCAGGAAGGATGGGGTTTGATGGGGGGATGATCTTGTAATACTTTTAGCACTTTAAGTGCTATCAGATCTCTTGTCTCTTTGGTCCTCTCCACAGTGCCATGAAGTGAATATAGAGGGTAAACAACCTTTTGAGATGAAAAAAACTGATGCTCTGTGAAAGACAGTTTAGTAGAAAGTACACTACATCGAGAGAGACTTGAAGTCTGACTGTAGGTATGCCATTAACAGCCTTAAGATTTTGGTCAAGCCACTTAGAAGTCTTTGTATCTTTTTTTCCATCTGGATGATCATGAGGAGCTCAGTTCAGGTCTTCTGAGGTCTTCTCAGGATGCCAAGCTTTCTGACTCTGTTTGACATGTTCAAAGTTACACATCTGATGACTGGCAGACCCCAGTAGAGAATGGTTCAGATCTAAAGTGCTGCTTCTCCTCTCTTGGCAGGTAGGAAGCCACCGCTCTGCTCTTCCCTCTGTCCTTTGTTTATTACTACTTTTGGGAAAGGATCTTGACAGGCCAGGTGCTCCCCAATTGCATGCAGTGCTCTGTTGACTATGTATACACACGACTGAAAGGGGACATAGAGACACCCAGCATAGTGAGAGAAATATGGTGTGGGAGTTCCCAGCCCAAGAGTGTAATTTATTTTTATTTTAATACCCAGCTTCCACAGGGTGAAAATTGAAAAAAAAAAGTCTTCTAGATACCTGTTTTCATTCATACCCTATTGTATAAGGAAAAAAACATGGAATATAAAAATAAAATAAATCCAGAGCAGTCATTCAAAACTTATTAACTCTAGTTGGCAGCAGTTTAGATATACTGGGGAAATAGATTTAATATGGGAAACACAAAATTTGGACCCTAAGAAGAAAACAGTTTTAAGTAATCGAAAGTGAGAAAAAATGGGAGAAACTACTTAAAAAAACAAAACTTAAATTCTGGAAACAGCAAGAAGGTATTAGAGTATTGGAATTAAATTACAGTAATTGCTTGTGAAATAAATAGAATGGTATGTCACATTTACCTGTAAATATATGTGATGTTAGGCTCATATCCTATTACTCTAGTATACTTTTATGAATATGTGTTTATTAATGCACACAAAATGGACTGAATTTTACACATTTAAAACAACATTTTTTAGCTCCCTGTGCACTCATTTTAAGGTATATTATTATAAGTAAGTATTGCTTTAGCAAAGAAATGGGTAGAAAGTCATTTGAGGGAATGGTTTTCTTTATAAAACAAAGTAAATTTTTAATGTGATATTTAGTTGCTGACGTAAAAGATTCTAACAAAGAACTAACATGCAGACATGAATCTTGAAGTCACACCCACCTGTATTTGAATACTGGCTTTGTCAGTTATAAACTGTGTGACCTTCATCAATCTGCAAAATGAGGACAATACTGCCAAACTCATACACTGCTTGTGGGAATTAAATGAAATAACTTATGTAAGTACCTAGTATCGTGCTATTTCTGGACAGATGCAGGTACCAGCATTCAGGGACACAAGATGTTCAGATATTATTATAACGTAATAAGAAATTCTGTGGAGTGATTGTGAAGAACTGAGACTCATTTTCATGTCTGGATTGTGAAATTCGTCTTGTTAATTTCTAGTTGTGCTTTGTGCTTTACTTAGCACACCTACCACCTGTGCACTGTGGAGAAAAGGGTATCAGTATGCCATTTATAGACTAGTAAATGAATTGGTCTGTTAATTCACAATAAACACCTTCAGTTGCTTATATTACCTCTTTTTTGTGCCCATGACTACCTGTTGAAGTTGTTAGAACAAAGGATATTGTGTCCTCACTCCCATCTTACAAATGCTGAAACTGAAGCTTAGAGAAGTAAAGGTAGATTCAAGGTAGAGAGCTATCGATAATGGCAAAGGTAGGATTTGAACCCCTGTTATTTTCCTCTAATTACAGTACTTTTGCCACTACTCCGTGCTGTTCTAGATTTGGATATTGGAACTGGCCCTTATTTTGGGACTGTCATCAACCATGGTCCTTCTTACTCCTTTAAACTTAATGCCTGCAGAAAGTTGTTAATTTGATTATATAGTGAGAATGTTTGGTTACAGGTATAACCTTATGATACAAAGTTTAAAGATCTAATTGAATCTAATAACACTGATTGCTGGCAGAAGTTGGTGGTGAGATGGTCACTCATACATTGCTAGTGGGGGTATAAATTAGTCGACTTTCCTGGAAAGAATTTTGGTGGTATTTATCACAAGCCTTGCTAAAATAGGTCATGCATGCTTTTTGAGTAATTCCATTTCTAGGAATTGTTGTTAAGGGAATAATCAGAGGTGTAGGAAGATATTCATGTTCAAATATGTTCACTGCAGCAGTACTTATAATAGTAAAAATTAGAAACAGCTTTAGTATTTAACAAAGAGTTTACAGAAGTCATGGAAAAGCAATAGAATGGAAATATTGTGCAGCCATTTTGGATGTTTTAGGAGAATTTTAATGATATTATTATGCTTATGTAACATGAAGTGAAAAAAGGGTATATAACTATAAAATATGTCTCTGTTATGTCATACATAAGAAGGAAAAGAAATAGGTGGTAGGATAATAGGTCTTTGTGCTTTTCTCTGTTTTCCAAAACATTCTCTGATAAACATGGGTAGTTTTTAATAAAAAATTTTTTTAAACTAGTATTAAAAAATATAGAGCCAATGAACATCATTTTGACTAAAAAAGATTTCACTCATGCAGATGATCTGAAGTTATAAATGGATTGTATTTTCAAGGTAGTTTCCACCTCTGTTTTACACTTAGAATTCAGTTTCAGGTTTCTTAAAAATGCCTTCCTCTCCTCCCCACAACATCATATTTAAGGCAATGTTATGGAAGAAGAGTCATATTCATGTTAGATGATGCCAGTGTCCCAGTGCTGCCTACCAGCATCACCTCTTTAGTGGCCAGTGGGGCAGTGAGTAGCCCTGTGACACACAGGTGTGTCTTTCAAAGAGAGTGCACTTCTGTCTCCGTGAGGCTGCACCTTGTTGTGTACAGGGGGAGGCAAAAGTAGGTTTACAGTTGTAAGTACATGAAACATAGTTTATTCTTGTATTATTATTATTATTATTCATTAATTATTGTATTTTTTTCCACACGAACAACTGTAAAACTACTTTTGCCCACTCCTGTATAGAGCTTTTTTTGTGGGTTGAATGCTTAGATATTGGAAAGCCTATTTTTATTATGGAAAATTGTAAGTGTGAATTTCTATATCTTTTTTTATAAGAAAAATAAAGGCCAAAGTTTAGATTTTAATTTTTTGAAACAGTATTCAAAATGCATAAATATTAAAAGTCATCCCCTAGCCAGGTGGCTCAGTTGGTTGTAGCATTGTCCTGTGCTACCAAAAGTTTGCGGGTTTGATCCCTGGGCAGGGTGCATATGGGAGGCAACTGTTTCTTTCCCATATTGATGTTTCTCTCCTTCTCTCCCTCTCTCCCCCCCCTCCCCCTCCCTCTCTCCCTCTCTCCCTCCCCCCTCCCCCCTCTCCCCCTTCTTTCTCTCTCTCTCTCATCCATAAACATATCCTCGGGTGAAGATTTAAAAAAATGAAAAAATAAAAAATAAAAGTCATGATGATTTGGTGTCTTTTATTCTTTTCTAATTTTCATATACTTCATAATTGAAATTGCAACAGTTTCAAAATATATAGTTAAGCATCATGGTCAGTTAGGTTTTGTTTTGTCTTTTTAAATGTGCATGGTAATTCTCTTTTATAAAATATAAAAAGTGTGCAAAAATTTTAACGAAGTATTTGAGCATATTTAAATTAGGAAAATACCAGGCAAGATGTTTCTTTTTGTAAACTGCTTCTGTCCAAAGCATTCTGTATATTATCAGAATGAAAAATGACAGCACTTTGTCATCTGTTCAAATTGATATTGCACTCTTTGCAATGACAGCTGAAAAGGCCCACAGGTGCCATATAAAGAGGTGACCATGTTGTCATATTTCATTTCGGCATCCCTCTGCAAAGCCATAATTACCTAATTAGGTTGTTAATTAGGAGATTAGCATTTCACTATATTGATAGAATGCTCTTTACCGGCTTGGGGCTAGATACAGATTTGTCTGCCCTAATTTATAATCTGTGCCTTTTTTTGTACTTATTTATTTGCTTAAGTTCCTGATGTGGGGCAATTCAGTTTACCTGAGAAACAGTTTGTTTACAAGTTAATGAAGCTTTGATCACTGGATTAAAGTTGCCTTATTAAAATACGAACAGAATTAAAAGGGTGGTCATATCCCCAAAATGCTAATAAAAATTCTGATGTGGTATAACTTGTATTCTGATTAGCACAGGCAGCAAACACATAATAAGAAAAAATTGTTGGTATAAAAAAATAAAAGAGCTAGTCTGAAATAAGGTAGATGTTTATACAGGGTGGGGCAAAAGGAGGTTTACAGTTGTTCACATGGAAACTAACAGTAATTAATAAATAATACAAGAATAAACACTGTTTTGCATATTCACAACTGTGAATCTATTTTGCCACACCCTGTATACCCTAAACTAGGTGAGGAAATTATTTACTTATCTTTAACAACAAATCCCTATTATTTATACTTTAGACTTATAAAGTATGTTAAGTATTTTGAATGTATTTCAGAAGCTGAAGCCTGGTTAATGACTTCAGAGCAGACGTACTCAGTTTTCAGTTTAAACTTCCTTAGGTAGTCATGTATCAGGGCTGGTTCCATTTGTACCTTCTGTCTATTAGTCTGTGCTGGGAACATTCTCTTCCCACAATTTTCGCAATCCTGAGTGCTTATGGAATTTGAAGTATTTCAAAGTAACCTTCACTTGGTGAGCTATTTGGAGTATGCAGCATTTCCACCCAGTGTGTCCAACATTTTTGGGTGGGGGAGGGGTGGTAAAAACTCGATTTTCATCTGTTTTCACTCCATTGCATGATTTTGCTATAGTGTTTGTAATTTGCATTATATGTACCTTATCTACTTTTTTTTAGTTAAGGAGATTAAGAGTTTTACAACAATATTAGGAGCACCATTCCTACCATGAAGCTTTTTGCCTAATGGTAATCATTCATTTATTCAGTCAGTAGTTGCTGAACATAGGCATACGTCTGGGAATTGAGCATTGAAAACTATAAACACCCACCCTGCTCTTGTGGGACTTGCAGTCTAATAATGAAAAGTACAGCCTGGTTTGAGAAGTACAACCTAACTTGAGAAGTATTAAGTTATGAGAGTAAAGGTGAGTATGGAGAAGTGCCTACTCTGGACTGGATAAGATCAAGCCTTCCTGGGGCAGGTGATGTCTGTTTTGGGATCTGAAGGGTGAAGGAGGAAGTGGTGTCTAAGCCACATGGAAGAAGAGAGAAAACTGTTCTAGACAGGAGTGTATGTTCTAAGGCTTGAAGGAAACTGCAAGTTGAATATGGCTGGAGTAGGAAGAACTAACAGAGTAAGTTGAAGATGGGGCTGCAGAGGTAGGCAAGTTTCAGTTACATTAAAGAGTTTGGGAAGTCAGCGAAGGATTTTAAGACGTTAGGAAACAATTGCTATAGCCTAGGTGAGAGGTGGTGGCTTGGATTAGGTTATAAAGATAGAGTGAAATCTAGAGAGAAAAGAGAATGTAAAGGATTGGTAATTAAATGGCGGTAGGCTTCATAGAAAGGAGTGGAGAGTTCTGATTTCGATATTGTATTTGTTTTCTAATACGTGTTTGAGTATCTAAAAGAGAAGAGGTCCATGAGTCTTTTCCAATATAACCCCCAAATGCACTCTAGTTGTCTTTCAGGTGAATTGGGAAAATCCTAATATTTGAGTGTCACTTTGGGGCCCTACATTGTGACAGCAGATTTGTGGGGTATGCAATGTCATAGTGAGGTCCAGAGAAATTGTGACTTCTGATTTTCTCAGCTACTGTGTCGTAGAGTTGGGAGCACACCAAGCTCTCCAGAGCTTCAGTGTTTTCTTTCATGCCACGTTGCCTTTCTTGTTTTATCCCCTTCCATTTGTTGATTCCAAAGTGAAGAGGAGAATTACTTCCCAAGGGCGGGTGACTCAGTGGATTATGGACAGAGGTGTGTTAACTCTGGCTTGCTACGTCCTGCTCTGCTTTTTTGGTAGGAGAAGCCGCTCCAGTGCATGAGGGTCTGCTTCAGCAAAGTCAGAAGTTGCCTTGGGATTACCTGCACTAGGCTTAAATCTCCCCCAACTAGAACAATAGATTAACTACCTCTTAACTAAAACTGTAGACTAGCTACCTTCACACAGGGTCACTAACGCTATATGAAAAGTTCTCTTTCTGTCCCTTGGGAAGAGACTTGGGCCCTCCCATTTTTGCATGAGGAATTTGGCTTCTCTGTGATGTAGTTAACTTGTATTACAAATTGTTAAAAAATTTTGGTGGTTATTGTTGCTAATACTGTTCCATGATTCGTTGGTATCCCTGTGTTGAAATCACCTGAACTAGAAGAAATCTAGGGTGCAGCATGGATTCTAGTCTTTCTGTGTTTCTACCCTCCTTTTAAAAATTGAGATATAATTCATATACCATAAAATTCACCATTTTAAAGTGTATAATTTAATGGTTTTTAGTGTATTCACAAAGTTGTATAACCATCAGCACGGTTGAAGACCAGAACATTTTTATTACCCCCAAAAGAAATCTCATACCCATTAGCAGTCACTCCTGTTCCCCCCTCCCCGAGCTCTTGGCAACCATCAATCTACTTTCTGTCTCTATGGATTTACTTATTCTGAACCTTTCACATAAATAGACCTATACACAATATGTGGCCTTTTTTTTTTTTGGTCTGGCTTCTTTTCCTTAGTGTATGTTTTCAAATTTCATCTGTGTTATACCATGTATCAGTATTTAATTCTTTTTTATTGCCAAATAGCATTCCGTTGTATGGAAATACCACAGTTTGCTTATCCAGTCATCAGTTGATGGAGATTTGGGTTGTTCCCACTTTTTGGAAATTATGAGTAATATTGCTGTGAACCTTCCTATGCAAATTTTTATGTGGACATGTTTTCAGTTCTGTTGGGCCTGCACCTTGGAGTGGATTGCTGGGTTACATAGTAACTCTATTTAAAATTTTGGGAAACTGCCAAACTGGTTTCAAAAGTGGCTGCATCATTTTACATTCCCACCAGCAGTGCATAAAGTCTTCTTTTGCTTGTTTCAGGCTCTGTGTTGCCCTGTTCTGAGCTGGAAGCAACTGTAGGTTGTAGAACTTCTATTGGGAGATTTTTCATTTTTCTCTATTCAGCCCGGTTCATTTTACAAGCACATGGATGTTAGTTGACTTCACAATCCAGTAGTTGGACTATCTTTAGGAAGTGGGGGGAAAGGGAAAAGCCAGTGAAAAAAGTGACTGCTTAGAAATTTGTGAAATTCCACAGAATAGATTATAACTTTAGAATTCAGTCAAAGATTGACTTGGTTTTCACAGCGTCTTAGGTTTCTTTTTCTCAGCCAGTCCATTAACTACTGCTCTTCTTTGGGTTTTGTCCTTAGATTACGGTCCCTCCTTCCTTACCTATTCTCCCTGGTAAACTCATTCACATCCGTGGCATCATCTGTCATTTATATGTTAATGTCTTCCAGATTGGCTCAGATCTTTCTCCTAGGCTTTGGGTTTGGAATCCTTCCTGTGTCGCGTATGCTGTTGTCTCCCGGATTTGCTCAGACCGTTCTGCTGGGCCATCAGTTTGCATCCTGATGGGTCTCTACTTGGGGAATCAACAAGTATCTCAAGCTCACTGTGTCTGCAATATGATTCCTCATTTCCACTCTGCCTCTTATGCTTCCTTCTTTTCAGTCCACAGTTCCATTTGTTGGCACTATCATGCAAGTCATAAACTTTCCCCATCTCTTCAGTCCTCCACATTCACTCAGTCACCGATTTCTACCAATTTTATCTCCAGAATATTTCTTAACTCTATCTTAAGTTGCCAGACCTATTTGTTCGCTGCCTTAAGATTTCATCATCTCTCCCCGAGTTGTTAGCACAGTTTATAGCTAATCTTGTGTCTTGTCCATCAGATTAATCTTCTCTGCAGCTGCCTGCCCTGTCTCTCTGAAATGCTAATCTCAGCAGCAGCTCTGAGTTTCATGTAGTTTTAGTTACTAAATACATGTTCTGCTGTTTCTTGTTTTAAAGCCTTGTCTCATGCTGTCTCTTCTGATTGGGAGAGACAAGTTTGTCTCTCTGACCCTTCTTCCAATCATCTAACTTACCGTCTTCAAGATTCATCTTAGACCAGGGAATAACCTGAAATTCCAGATATGTTTATTAACTTTAGCTCTTGGAGTTTCAGGAACCAGTTTCTATGCATAGTAGCATTAAAAATATAGGTAGTGATAATATCCGTTTAAGTTAATCAGCATGATTTATCTTTGTAGAGGGTTTGCTACCAAAATCTTGATACTATTAAAATTTTCTTTGTCAAAAAAAGTTTTCTTTGTACATCTAACCATGGTGCAGTGATATAAGTAAAACATGCAATGGAATTTTTCTCACCTCTGTGGGAAAACAGTATGCAGCAAAACACACAGAACTTTCCATTGGGACTCAGTGTAAACCCCCAGGGAAAGCTGCCTCCTTCCCTTCCTCCCTTCACTTGTGGTTGGAATAGAATTTGAGAGCTGAAAAGACCCCTTTTATAGTTCAACCTGCCCATTTAAGAGATGCAAAAATTGGACTGATGTGTAAAATAGGTTTAAAGAAGTGACTTGTCCAAGATTATAAAATTAGGTCTCTGGTAATTATGGAATTGGAATTCAGGTTTCCTGAGAGATGATTGCAATAGACTGTGTTGCCTCCCTTAACTGATGATGTGGTCGACCTGAGGGCTAGGTAAACAGAAACGTATCTCTACTAAATTCTTCTATTTGTTTAAGCAAAACTTCAGACATCAAGGAGACAATAAAAGGAAAATAAATGTTAGACTGTGGTGGGAGACCTTCTTACTGAACCTGCACCATGGATGAGGAGCCTTTTTTGGTGGGGGGCAGGGAATCATGGCATGACCCTTTGGGAATAAGAAAGATTCATTTATTTATCTATTCATTCCCCACTGAACTCTTACTGGAAGCCAGCCACATTCTGCTAGAAACTGCCAGCATTGTGATGAATAAAATAGTATCCTGAAGCGGCTTATATAGTTGAGAGGAGAAAACCAGCATATAAACAGATCATTATTTTAATAAGAAACAGTGTGATTAGTTCATTTGTTCGCTCGTTCATTCATTTCTTTTATCCTTAACATAGCAGCCAGAGAGATCCTTTTGAAATGTGAGGTCATACTACTGCTCTGCCCATAATCCTCCAGTGATTCTCCATTTTACTTGGAGTAAAAGCAGAATCCTTAGAATGCCCTCCAAGGCTCTGCACGATTTGTTTCACTCTTCCAGATGTCATCTTCTCCTGCTTGCTCCCTTGTTGGACTCCTTGCTGCCCCTTGAACAGTACCAGGCACACTCCCTCTGCTCAGTGAGGCACTTCACTCAGGAGTCCATATGGCTTGTTCAACTCACCTCCTTTAAGTGATAACTCAAATGTCACCTTTTTGTAAAGCATTTCTTGACTACTTTGTTTACATTTTCAACCGTGGGCCCAGCCACCTAGCATGCTCTATTGCTGTTTCCTGCACTATTTTTCCCAAAAGCACCTTTAACTATATGTATGTATAGTATACTTTTCTATTTCATCTGTCTCCCACATTAAGATGTGAACTCCATGAGGGCAGGACTCTCTGCTTTGTTTTCTGCTGTATTCTCTGCATCTAGAACAGTGGTGCATAGTAGGTATTCAATAAATATTGGCTAAATGAATAAATTCAACAAATACATAGCACCTACTCCTAATAGGCTGGATTAATTATTTGGAAGAAATAGCAATGACAAAGGCCAGTGGACCACAAAGAGGAAAGCAGCTAACCTGGTCTAAGGGTTTCATTAGGGAGGTTTCTTGGAAGATCGACCATTGAGCTGGATTTCGAAGAATGAGTAGAGGTAGCCAGGTGAAGAAGAGTGGACAGGCTTCATCAGGCTAGGTTTAAGGAAATGCAACTTGTTTTATTTTAATTTGGGCTTTGGTTCTCTTTAGGGTAGGTTAAAATTCCATTAAACAGGTAGTAGGCATTCAACTTTGTTTAATGTCAGAAGACTTGAACATAGAATATAGTAGCAAAGTGGTATAGGTTAGTCTCAGTATTAATGAAACCGAGGGTAGAAATAAAGTGCTTTTAAAAACAGTTTAAAACAGGATGAAATATTTGAGTTGGACTTAGAACAGAGTTTGGATGATGAGGGCACATCTCAAACAAGGGGAGTGTCATAAGTAAAGGCTGGAACACCGAGTAGTCCTGGGAGTTGCATGCTGGGAGAAGGGGAAGGTGAGTGCAACTGGGTTGTAAAGAGCCATAACTATTGTATATGAAGGTGAAGGAGTTTGGGCTGTTTTCCTACATTATATATTTTCATTTCTATTGCTGCAAGCATTATAGCAAACATAGTGGCTTTAAAACAAGATAAATTTATCATTTCTCAGCGGGTCAGGAATCATGGCTTCAGCTGGGTTTTCTGTTGAGGGTCTCAAAGGGATGAAATTAAGACATCAGTTGGCTCTATCTTTATCTGGAGGCTGGACTAGGTAACGGTCTCTTTCCAAGCTCCCTTGAAATTGTCAGCAGAATTCATTTTCTTGGGGCTATATGACCGAGGTCCCACTTTTTGCTACTTGCTGACTGGGACCGCTCTCAGCTCCAGGAGGCCACTCTCAGGTCCTTGCCATGTATAGTTCCATAACATGACTGTTTGCTTCTTCAAGGCCTGCAGGGAAATCTCTGGCTTAGGCTCTCTTCTGTTGTTTGTGATGGAGGCTTATATAATAGGAAGTAATCAAGGGAGTGACTCTCCCATCACCTCTGTTGGCTAGAAGCAGCTCAGGTTCCACTCACACTTAGAGGGAGGGTCTAGCAAAGGGACTGGAAGTGTTTCCAAGAGATGAGAATTTCTGGAGCCATCCTAACATTCTGACTTATCATACGGACTTTCAGCTCCATGAAGGCAGTGACCAAGTCTTAAATTTTTTGCTCAGCATTGTATCTCCAGTGGCTGGCACATAATAAGGGCTTTATAGATACTTACGAAATGAATGAAATCGATGAATGAGTATTTAGTATTTGATAGATGGTTGAGTGCTGTTTGTGGCTTTAGCTCCTATACTTTCATACTGGTAATCTCACATTGAGAAACAATCTAATTTCTTTGGCGTTATTCATTTCTTCATTGTACATAAAACTGTAAACATTTTAACATGAAATCTTAAAGTAGAACCTAAAATGATTTATTATCGCAAGTGTCAATCATATCTATTATGTCAGAGAGACAACACCTATTGGAAAAATAATTTATGGCTACACTATACCAAATTAACAGATTTGTTTTAACAGAAACATTTAACAGACATGTTGGCAGGTTTGGAGTTTTAGGGGTGGTGGGTGGTTAGGTTGCCTTAAGTTTTACAGCTATCACTGCTAATAAATGGTATTTCAAAACACTTTGAAAATGCAGATTGTTTTGTAACAGCTGTATAATAATAGAGATCATACTTGTGTTTAGAACTTTATATTTAGTTTGGTGTTAGTAATTACAGTTGTTTTTTTTAAAAAAAAAAGATTTTATTTATTCTTAGAGGGAGTAAGAGGAGAGAGAGGGAGAGAAACATTGATGTGCCAGAGCAACAGCGACAGGTTGCCTCTTCCCCTCCCCCAACCGGGAACCTGGCCCACAACCCAGGCCTGTGTTCTGACTGGGAATTGAACCAGTGACCTTTTGGTTTGCCGTACAACACCCATTCTATTGAGCCACACCAGCCAGGGCCAGTTGTTCTTTGTACTTGTCATAGAAATACATTTTGAGCAAAAATTAGGTCTTGAATTATCTATTTTGTCATCACAAAATTAGATATTTCTGACACCAAAGCCTATGTTTTTCCACTAGACCCTCTTGTTCAAACTAGGATTATGAGAATCCCAGTATGTGCCAGGAGGTATTAGAAGCCACAGGGTAAGCATGGCACATCTTCTTGGAGTATCAGTCTTAGTGATACATTCAGAACTAAAACATTTTTTCTATTAAAACAAATACAGGTTTGTTATATTATAGGACAGAATGCAAATATGAATGAATTCTAAAGTAGGTTTTTTATAGTATGATGCTTTAGGTGGCTTCCCCTAGGTTCTGTCATATCTTGATTCATGGTCACTCTCCTCTGCCCTTTAGGTGTGTACGTGGACAAGTTTGAGAGGCAGTGTACTGTGCCAGGCTTCCTTTAACTGGATTTTGGCGGATGGTAAGATCCAGAAACATTTTAAGTGGAGCTTAGTGATACAAGAAAAGAAAAATCAAGGGCTAGTGCCCCTTTGTCCAAAGGAGATACTTGTCAGGGCAGAAGACCTGCTCTGGTAGGTTGGTGGGGGTCTGGCCAGTCCCAGATGTCCTTAGTCACTCATCAGGAAGCCTCAGCAAGGAAAGCCGGAATGACACCTGAGCCTCTCCATGCAGTTGTTCACCTCAGGCTTCTCCCCATGATTCAAATATTTTCCAAAGGCAACAACAGAAGCTGTAAGTTCTCCTGTGGCCAAGGTTCAGAAGTCTCACAGCATTACTTCCACTACATTCTGTTCCTCAAAGCACATCACAGTGTGAGCCCAGACTCTAGCTGTGGGGAGATAGACTCCACCTCTTCCTGATGGGAGGAGCTGCAAAGACTGGCCTTTTAGAAATCCACCATGTGACCTTGAGCAAGTTACTTAATTCGTTGAAGCCTTAATTTTTTTTTAACCCATAAAATGGAGATAATATTAATACCTATACCCTGTGGTGATTGTAAGGAAAGAGTTTGTTGGTGTTTGAAAAGTACAGCTGATAGTAAGAGCTCAGTAAATGTCACCTATTACTGTTTTCTTTGTGATTCTGTCTAATGAAAGCTTAGCCATCCTTAAATGGGACCCTTTTCCTGAAGCCTTCTGTAATTTTCTTGTCTCTTGGAAAACGTATTGTCTTTGGGTCTCATTTGGTGGTTAGTATGTACTGCCTTATGTTGCTGTTACGTCAGTATAGCACATAGCTTATCTGCAGAAGTTTGTAAGCCTCTGGAAGGGTACACACCAGTGTTCATATACTGTTTTTGTAGGATTTCCAGTGCCCAGCTCTCAGTGATGTTTAGTGAATGAATCCCATAATGTTCAAAAGAAGATAGAAACATTTCTGTTATTTTTATATAGTTTACTAAGTGACTGTAGTCAAAATTTATAGAAATAAAAATGTGAAAGGAAAATTTAAACTCCAAAGAGAGGATCTCTCTATTTACTGTTTAATGATATTAGGCATATTCACATGGAGGAGATTTTAATTCCCCGAGGGGAGAAAAAAAGCTTAATTTTTGCTGGTTTAAAAAATGAAGATTTAATTTAGAGTTAAATTGGAGAGAGTTAGAAAAATAGATTTAAAAGCAATAAAGTACATTTTATTTTAATGGTCATTTCAATTATTTTCAAATTCCAGGAGGTATGAATTCTGAACTTTAACTAAATCAAAGACTATTAAAATCATAGTTAAAACTGGATCTTTTGGTTTTTATAAATGGAAGATTTTGCATATAATAAAAAGGCTTTTGTTTTCCTAACTTGTGATCATTCCTTGTTTTGCCAAATAAATGTAGAGTTTCTATAACACCCTTAAGGAATCCTGTATAGGAATCACATTTAACTTGCTTAATGCTAACAGCATGAAGTCGGGGCACAGTGTGGAAAGGTAAAAAAATAAAAATCTCGCATCTGTTGTTACATGTTGTTAACTCCCTCAGCAGACGTTAAATCATTTCAAGTACAATAATAGTGTGGGAGGTAAATTAACTAACCATTAACAATATTATAAATACACAATTAACATGCCAACATTTATATGACACATTGATGGGACAGCAGTAATTTTTGATTGGGAATTTGCAGACCTTTGAGAAGCCTCGGGCTGTTACTTATTCAGAGAAGTTTTCACAGATTGCGAGTGAGGGGACCTGAAGTCTCTGGCAGAGAAAAGTGAGTGTGTGGAGTGGTTTGAAAGTTCAGGAAAAGGAATTTCCTTTTAACGGTTGTCTGAACTCGAGCACTTGAAGTCATGTAGCTGCCCATTTCAGGTCTTAGGGAGAATACAAGTGTAGGGAGGGCCCATTTGCTTATGTTGGATGTTACTTAAAGAAACAGGTATGGCCTTTGTAGCTGAAGTTGCATAAATCTCTAGCGATTTTCAAAAAGGTACTTAGACCTAACTGAGAATTTAAAGTACACCCTTATCTCTGTGGTTTCCGGTCAACAAATAGATGATCTCCAAAGTATCTTTCATGTGTAAAATGTTGTGACTTTCATATTTGAGCAACCATTATGTGTGCTGTTTATTTCTTGCTGTTGTACACTGTGTTGCTCTGTGTTGCATTAGCAGAGGGGAGGCTAAGAGTCTAGTCCACTGTCTAACACATTTGCTGCCTTATATCTTTCACAAAAACCCATGGAAAAAATTTCTCACAGGCCCCAGAGCTCAAAGAGCTCAATGTCAGGATTTTTAAAAATTGTGTATATTATGACTATTACAATTCTTTGTTTCTCTTTGTTCTGAGAGGCTGTATAGGGGTTAAGAGCCCAAGTTTTAGGATTTGATTCTTGTTCTTGTTAGCCATCTGGCTTTTGGCAGTTCTTAGCCTTTCAGTGTTTTCATCTGTAAAATGGGGATAAAAATAGTGACTATCTTAAAAGATTATTTTGAGTGTTAAATGAATTAATCCATGTAAAAAGGAAAGAACAGATGTAGATTTTGTAGTAAGTTAAAGTTAGCTATAATTGCTTTTTGCTTCTGAGATTCTGCAGTCTGCCTATAGGAAATGTACAAGATCTGATGGCATGTACTGGCTTATGGATTCATTATGAGTTACTTCCCCTTTGGCACTTTCTCATCTGCTCTTTCAAATAAAGTTTGAAGGGTGTATGTGTATAAAGTTATTATTTAAAGTATATTTGTATTGAGACTCGATGCCCATTAAAACCTACTAAATATGTCCTTCCCTGTTGAGGGCAGTTGCCTTACATGAGGGCAGATCATGTAAGTTACCACAGGCAAGTTACGTGACCCTTAATGAACACAAAAGGTTATGTGAAGTGGTAATACCATCCAAATTGTACCTGGAACCACACTTAGCACATAGTAGGAACTTAATAAATATTAAGGAGACCCACCCAGTACATTAAAAATGGTTATGCCATTTTGGAACATGTCTTACCATTCTCCTAATCTGCATCATGTCCCCATTGCTTCCACTTTTGGTAAAACAAATCTGTATGTTTTGAGGAACCTGAAGTTAAAAAGTGGGAGAACCTGTGAAGGGTAGGATATCTTAGCGGAATGAGCCTCCTAGAGCCTGAAATTACTGTTAAGCCCATAGCCTAAAGGTATAAAAAAAAGACCAGCTCTGTCGGAGTCAAAGATTGGTGACATCCAGGAAAGTCATTCAAGGCCTAGAGAAATAGTGTTTGTGAAAGTACAGAGCAGCATTTCTAAATGATGGTCTTTGCAACGATTTTACATCAATTTATCTTGGTTTTCACAGAGGAAAAAATTTAGGAATCAAACAAGTTTGGGATTTGGAATATGTTGTGTTACTAGATTCCTTACTCTTGCATCTTCAAATATATGCATTAATGGTTTAGAAGCTTTGAAAAAGTGCTATAAACAGCAGGAAGAACACATTTAATTTTGTTTAATCTGGTACTCCGTAGACCTTTTTAAAAAAATTTAAAAACTGCCCTGGCTGGGTGGCCCAGTCGGTTGGAGTGTCATCCCGTATACCAAAAAGTTGCAGGTTCGATCCCCACTTAGGGCACATATGGGAGGTAACTGATCGATGTTTATATCTCACATCAATGTTTTTATCTCTATTTCTCCTCCCCTTCTTCTCTCTCTATAAATCAATAAACATTTCCTCTGGTAAGGATTAAAACAAAAAATTTAAAAGTATATATAACAAAATTTACCATTTTAACCATTTTCGAGCATGCAGTTCAGTGGCATTAAGTACATTCACTTTGTTGTGTAACCATCAGCCCCATCTATCTACAGAACTTTTCCATCTTCCCAAATTAACCTCTAAACAGTCCCATTGTTCTGAACCCCTGCCAACTTAGGTTTTAAGTATCTTTTGTTTTTGCACAGTTGATCAGAGAAAATAACTTGTTTTTATCTTTGTTTTAGCAATTAAATCTACCTTCAAATGGTAATTTGCTGCTCTTAAAATGATTTAAAACACATTATTTGGTTTTGAAAAGTAGTGTTGGAATAGTAGTTGGAAGGTGACAGTTTTGAAGGGCACATTGAAGAGAAGCTCTTGATCTTTATTAATGGAAAAGAGACAATCTCTCTTTATAATCGAACCTACTCCTCGTGACATGCCCATATATGTTTACTCTTCACAACAGAATTCTGTAGTCCCTTGGAAGTCAGGCAGCAGCACTGTTTGAATTCCTGCCCTGTGTAAAATCCTTTGTTACCAGAAGGGGTGTGTTGGTATAGCCCCAGTCCTTGAGGGACTTCCAGTCGGAACCCTCAGGCCCTTGTCACAGGAGGTGGGAAGCACAGTTCCGGCTGTCCTGTGGGGAGTTCCCTCTCTGAGCTGGTATTGAATGCATATTTGTTGAGTGAATTGTACAGATTCTTCATTGTATGAAGTCATAATGTATTCATAGAGAAAATATCTGCTCACATTGGGGTGTTTTAAGGCCTCTGTTCACTAAGGATAAAGTTAGGGAGTTGGTGTGTGCCTGCCCATAACTCTTTCCTTCGTAAGAGGTGATGGACTGAATCTATTTTCCTTGAAAAGATTCTATTGCGAGTACTTCAATATACTTCTGTTGTTTTGCCCTTTGACTTTTTAGTGCCAGAACACCCGCTAAATGTGTGGTTCCTCACTGAAGCGCATGTTTTTGCAAGACAGAACTATTCAGTATGAAGTTGAAAGCACGTGTCCCTCTTGCCAGCAACTAGCTGCCACTTACTGTGATTGCTATGAAGGTGTTTGCAGTACAGGCTGTGACCCTGTGATTCTGTTACAGAACAGGTGTTCTCCCTTATATGTAACTCTGTGGTTGTATACATCTTTTTGTGGTTATATAAGAAGTTTTTATTTTTATTTGTGAAATTTAAATGCTCTCCTTTAAATCTGTCATGTATTTTTGATTAATACAGCGATGGGCTGACATTAACATTTCTGGGACTAAATGCCTCAGAAACGTGACACTTAGAAGACTCCCATTATAGTCAGAGTGACCTTAGGCCTATAGTAGGGTATACACTTGTGATACAGGGCAGCCTTACTCACCTCTGCAGTTCCTGTGCAGTTCCCATTAACCTCCATGTAAAATAAGTACTCAGTGAATATATTTAAAGGAAAACAACTAAGGTTAATATAATTCACTTGGTTAGAGATGCTCCTCAGTTAAACTTTCTCTTAATCTCCATATTTTTAAGATCCATCAAATGATGTCAATAGAATGTTACCAGACAATATGTTTTAAAACCCGAATAAGTTATAATGATTTGTTAACTAGATTTCCCCCACTTCTAGAAGAAACAAATGACAAGGAAATCTGGTGTTATAGGTCTTTCTAGAAATAAATTCTGGGACTGTTGGAAGGAACATATTCAACCCAGCTTTCACATCCTTGTACTTCGTAAGGATTTTAGAGGAGCAGGGAGGTGACTCAGATGACCTGCAGTGTCCTCTGTCACAAAGGAAGCACATGCTTATTTTACCTTCTGTGAACTTACTAAAGAAGGGCAAATTCTTGATTTTCTTTTTTAGAATTACTTGGAACAAAAATTGAAAGCTAAAATTGGTAATGATATTTTTACCATCATCATCATCATCATTCATAGCAGCTACTGTTTAATTATGTGCTAGGTACTCTTTTGAGCACTTTATCTGCGTGATCTCCTGTATGAGACTCTCATTTTATAAGTGAAGGAAGAAAACACAGGCTTAAAGAAGTTTATGCTATTTTGACCAAGATCACATAGTTAGCAAGTAATAGTGTCAGGACTGAAACCCAGTTTTGCCTGTAGAGCCTTAGATTCTTTCCCACTCTTCTGTAATATTTTCTTTGTTGAGTATTTCCATTTAACTGAGGAGGTACCATCTTGTTCCCAGAAAAAACAGCATTGCAGTTTTAACAGGATTCTGGAAGCAGTTCTTATAATTAGGTTTCTAAAATAAGAAATTAATCTGGTAACAGACAAGTTTGATTAATAAGTTTTATTTTTAAAGCACAATACTATCTTAAATCAGAAGAAAGGAAAATATATTTATTGAACAAAATTACTTCGGTGGTACATTTTTGTAAAATTTCTAGCAACTCAGAGAGCATTGCTTGTGCTGTTTTAGATACTTCACAACTATAGGGCGGGGGTGGGAGGAATGTAAGCTGAAGAAATGTAGTTTCATACTTTAGCACATCTTTTGAGGAAAATACAACTTGTTCCTTTATCACCTTATATAGTAATGAGAAGACTGCATGGAATGAAAGGAGAAAGAAAAGAAAGTTTATTGTTTTAACAGTAGTTACACGCTTTGAGTGGACTGACTGAGGGGTTATTATTATTTGTTTTGCAAGAGAGCAAGCCATCTTTTGATACCATGGAGATCTCATTGATGAGAACCTTAGCCCCTACTGCTTATAAGAATTTCCTTTCAGCCTAGGCTTAATCCTTTTAAGCTCCTAGGTACAGGGGTAAATGTTGATTTTTCAGGGTAGCATTTACACTCTGAATTTGTTTGAAAAATGATTCAGTCGTTTTCTGCCTTATTCTTAAATATTGCTGTGTACATCATGTTTCTAGGTAGGTGAGCCTGTGAAACAATATGAAGAGGAGAAAATAGCCTTTTAAGGAAATTGGCCCACAGAAAGGATGGCCTTCTTGGACAATCCAACTATCATTCTAGCTCATATTCGACAGTCACATGTGACCAGTGATGACACAGGAATGTGTGAGATGGTTCTCATTGATCATGATGTTGACCTAGAGAAGATTCATCCTCCTTCAATGCCTGGAGACAGTGGGTCAGAAATTCAGGGAAGCAATGGTGAGACTCAGGGCTATGTATACGCCCAGTCAGTCGATATTACCTCAAGTTGGGACTTTGGTATTAGAAGACGCTCAAATACAGGTAAACATTTCATTTTAGTCATGTCTTCTGAGCTTTAAATCAGTAAACAATCTTACAGAATAATGCATAATGTTGGATTAGGTTTAATGGGAAAGTCTCTGTGTACCAACAGGAACATGGTTGTGTGAACACCACGAGTGAGTCTAAGCAATATGTCCATCTCCACGACTGAAAGGGGAGAGACTCTGGAAGGATGCTACTAGACAGAAAAGAGGAGTGAGAAAGCAGACAGAAGAGGACTAGTGAAAGAGTTGGCTATGTGAGGCATGTTGGATGTTCTGTTTCTAAAAAGTCTATAGAAAGGGACATGGATTTGAATATCTTCAACAGAGAAACATGAGTCCGCAGTAGGTAGACTAGCTGGAGGCAGATTTCAGGTTGACACTATACAGAACCTTTTACACAGGCAGCTGGCCAGCCAAGGAGGGCTGCTGCCTGAGACAGTTCTTGCCCCTGGAGGAATTGTGAAGGTTGGGGGATTAGAGGGAGACAGCTGAATATTTATTAGGGCTGCTTTTAATAGGAATTGCTACATTGCGGGTGAGATAGAAAAGGTGCTCCTGTTTTCGATCCATTACCTTTATTTTCTTAAGTTGATCTCTGCACTTTGATCATTGTGGCTTGAAAGTGCTCAATTTTGGGGAGTGTGTGTGTATATATATATATTTTTAATGTTTTTTTATTTTTATTTTTATTTTTTATTTTTAAATATTTTATCCATTTATTTTTTAGAGAGAGGAGAAGGGAGGGAGAAAGGGAGAGAAGCATCAGTGTATGGTTGCCTCTTGCGTGCCCACCACTGGGGACCTGGCCCGCAACCCAGGCATGTGCACCGACTGGGAATTGAGCTGGCGATCCTTTGGTTTGCAGGCTGGCACTCAATCCACTGAGCAGCAGCCTGCAAACCAAATATATATCTCTCTCTCTCTCTCTCTATCTTTGACTAAATAAATAAATAAATAAATAAATATTTAGTCATTAGCTTTTAAAGGCTTATCATTGCCCATTTTCTGGTTTTTGTTTTTGGTTTTGTTTTTGTTTTTTTTTAAACCATTTCAAGGGAAATGTGATGAACCAAGGACTTTACTTAGATAAGTTATTTAGAATATGCAATGTAGTTCTACTATGAAGGGGTATTCTAAGAGATTTTTGGGAGAGGCAGGGCTAATCAGAAAATACAATCTAATCAGTATCAGTAAGCCTGCTAACTCCTAGGAAAAGTAATAGCAGGAGATATAGTAGAACATTGAAAATATTTATATGTTTATTTTCATGTTTCAAATGTAAAATGTACTTGAAGGAGACTGCAGGTAGAGCAGGATACAATTTACAGGGAAAGGCATGTTAAGTTTTTGGTTCAGAATTTAGCATTCTGTGACATCCACAAAGAATAATTTGTTCTCATGATGAAAATAATTAATAGCATTTTCTAGTATCTAAAGGAACTTTTATCAAAATAGGACTTGAGTGAAGGGTTGAATATAATTTAGAACCATTGATTCTCAGTTCTCTAGTTGAAACTGACTTCCTTGTAGGTTATTGAGATGATATCTTATATGACAGGTTGAATGGATTTCAGTAGGAGAATGCTGCTCAATTGAGAGCTTCATGATTATATTACTTTGGCTTTACCCTTCACGTTTATTATTTGCAATTGAATGGAGTAGGATTTGGTTAGATATAGTGACATTGTCAGAAGGCTTTCGCCAGCATAGTTTAAATTTCTGGCAAGATTAGTTTGTGTGTCCCTACCACAGTGCTAAGGCAGAAGTGTATGACATCCTACCTTGAAAGAGAAATTACTTGGTTACTTTATTTTTTGTTAGCATTGTGCCAAGATAGGAAGTGCAAGAGGAGACTAATTTCAAGTGATGGCATTAATTGTGACTTTCTTTTTCATTATGGTCTCCTTATGCAGCAGTTGTTAATGTATCTGGACAATATTTATTTAAAAGATTGGTTCACCTGATTTTTGAAGGTTGATCAGCCTGTGGTAACATAATCACAAATGCATAATTTTAGGTGATACTTTGTTATTGTTGTTGGAATTTTCTTAAGATAGCACTTAGATGCTAATAATCAAGATTGTAGGGTGTCCTGTGACCAAGGAATTTGCTTTTTAATTCTTTCAGCATTAACTCAAAATTTTGTATAAGAAAAATTGTTCTTTTTAAGATTTGACTAATGTTACAAAGATACAAATCATTTATTTTACTACCTATAAACTGTTTCAGCCCACTGAAAAAAAGCTATGCTAATTTATATAGCTTTGACATTTTATAATTTTCATGATTTTTAGATAAAGGATTTTATATTTAAAACTTTAATAGTCTAGTCTGAGTTCATTTATCTTTAATTTTTGAAACGGGTAGAGTAATTCATAACAGTAATTTTATTCCTGTAATGTAATATTCACTTCAGTTCATTTGTGCATTAAAATTCCTTTAAGACCGTTATTAATGATTTATATAATGAAATGTCATATTAATCACAGAAGTTTTCACATTTTATTATTCTCTTCCATGTTAATACTATCTTTATGATCTCTATTAATGTTTTATATCCTCTAATTTCAATTATAAATCAAGAATATTTTCATGTTTTTGTTGGTATTTGCTTTTCAGGGGTGCCACCTTTAAAATTTTATGACTTTTCCCCTACATATGCAATATAAAACATCTTTATTCATATGAAGGTAGTTAATTATGTCTTTGTTTATAGTAAACTTTCATTGACAAACTTATAGTTATAATATTTCTTTTCAAGCTCAAAGATTAGAACGGCTTCGAAAAGAGAGACAAAACCAGATCAAATGCAAAAATATTCAGTGGAAAGAAAGAAATTCTAAGCAATCAGGTAAATGGAAATAATTTTAATTGTTATCTTGAGATTTATATATTTAGTGTATATTATTATGTAACAGGTTTTATTTTTAAATCATTTTTTTAATCCTCTGGGCAGATACCTCTTGTATTTTGAACTTTGAACTCTTTCACTTGGGTGCCGTGGTCCTCTGAAGCTGGGTGTTCTTTGGGTTTTATCTTTTTGGCCACTCTTTGTTCTGGGTCACTGGAGTTGATGTGGACAATGCTGGCATGTATTGTACAAACTGTTATGCCAGTGCCTTGTTCTTACAGCCTAGAAGTACCTATGATTTAGATAGGCCTTTTGGCTATAGAGTTCTCCTGGCAGTTCCAACCTAGACTCTACCTTGCCTTACTAGTGGCCCCAATAACAGTCTTTCTTGCATATTGCTAATTGTCTTCCTTTACCTTAAAACCATTATGTTACTGATATTATTAGCATTTTCAGTATATGTTCATATGATAAGTATATTAAGAAGCTGGCCATATTATATATTTTCAAAACGTCAATCTCAGTAAGAAGGGAAGACTTTTTAAAAAAAATTCAAAATAAAGTGATATTAAAATATTTTCAAGTGTTTATGTTTCTTAGATACTCTCTTTTTTTCTCTTTTCAAAGAAATATCTGCGGTCTTTTGTGTCTTCCAGCACCTCCCAGTGCCACCCTGGCATTTAATAGATGTTCAATAAATTTTTGTTGACCGGTTCCGTTGCTACATACTATTATAAAACTAACAACATTAATGACTATTATATTAACATCAGCACCTGTCTAGTGCTGTTCTAAGCACTTTACATGCATTACCTCCAATGCACCAATCTTATAAGTTGTACGTATCATTGATTAGAAGAGACAGATGACACCGGGGCTCTGAGAGATTAAACTTGATAAAGTTACAAGGCTAGGAAGTGGTAGTGCAATATAGAGCCATGTTTTGTATCTAGCACTGTCTGCATCTAAAGGCCAATCTCTTTCTGCTAAACTATATTATATAAAATAGTTATTGCTTTCTCCTACTATGATTGTAACCTGAGTGCTCAGTGGGTCTGATTTTCTTAATGGCTGCTTCTAAATGATAATTATGTAGAACCTGAAATCCCCCTTTTTTTACATCTCATTTCTTTGACTTCCTGTGTATTCTTCTCCTTTTTTTGGTAACATTGATTTATTTATGCATTCATTGGTTGATTCTTGTGTGTGCCCTGAACAGGGAATCAAACCTACAACCCTGGTGTATCAGAATGACATTCTCACCAACTGAGCTACCTGGCCAGTGCTATATTCTTCCAGATATGTTAAAAATCTCTCTAGGCTGGGGGTTTTGGTTTTTTTTTTATAACCCTCTCCCAAGGATATTTCTGTATTGCTTTTAGAGAGAGTGGAAGGGGGGAAGAGACAGACAGACAGATAGACATTAACGTGAGAGAGAACCATCGATCTGTTGTATTTTCGTATATGCCCCAACTGGGGATCAAACCCACTACCTAGGCATGTGCCTTGACCAGAAATTGAACCTGTGACCCTTTGGTCTATGGGATGATGCTTCAATCAACTGAGACACATGGGCTAGGGCCTGGTCTTTTTCGTTGAACCAGTTAATACCACTCTCTGTTATACTTGGCACAAACTGAAAAACCTTTATCTGATTTATATTGTTGACTTTTTTATGTGTTAATGCTTTTTCTCTTAATCTCTTTTTAATGAATAGAGTCAGTTTATCTAAGCCCATCTCTCCAGCTGCCCTTTGTTTTGTCTTCTTCACTTCCTTATCTTAAAAAATTATAAGTAAATAATAGGATGAATAGAATGCCTCAAATATTAATCCCTTTTAAACTGTGAGAAATAAGTTCAACTTAAATTTTGATATATCTGGTAATGTAATAATTAGATACATATAACAAATTTTGATATATCTCCCATTCACCCCTTAAAGTTTAATCTACTTTAACATCTATTTAGTGTTTCACAGACTATATTGGAGAAATAGTCCCCTTTTTACTTTCATTTAACTACATTATCCATTTTATATGAGTATTTCTCCCTCAGTTTTCTTTCCTCTTATTTTTGTCTCTCACAGATTTCAATAATTGGTCCTGTGATCTTATTTCTGGAAAAGCTCCTAATCTGCCTGTTTATGCTTTGAAATGTTGACCTTGATTCTTGCCAGACCAGTACCCTACCTGGTGGCTACGCCTGACATTTAGAGTGAACCTAAATGCACAAAGGAATGTGCACAAAGGAATGCCTTTGAATTCTCTGTTGAGCTGGGTTCCATCATTCTCACAGCTTGGCTTTCTGGTGTCCTGAAGCGTGTTAGAAAAGTAGAGCCAGCAGTCCACTGAATATCTCCTTGGTAGACTGAGCAGCCAGTGCATTTTCATACATCCCTCAAACATATACTCTCTTTTGGCAAGAAATGCCATGACCAGGATCCTTTGATCTTAATTAAGAAATTTTGTTAGTTAATTATTTCTTCATTATTTTTGCTATTTATGTTTTGTTAAAATCCTTTCACCTGCTTTTCTTATCTTCATTTTGTATCATTCCCCACTAGAAGAATTATCATTATAAATATGATGACCTCCACGGGAACATTCTTCCACAGGTATTCTGACTAATGCCCCCTGTCCTTCGAAACAGCATAAATGGAGCCTTTTAATAGATGAGTTGGGAAGGGATCTTAAAAGCCATCTGGTCCATACCCCGAAGTTCTTTATGAACTTACTGATCCATATGCCGTGAGACCTCATGATAAATGAAATACCTTAGAGTAAGATCCTTTTAGTATTTCCATAACCAAAACTGCATGAGTAAATGTGAAGATGGTTATCAGAAGAAAGCTTTATCAGGAATAGTGTCAAATCAAGGTCCCAATATTTTTAATTTTATTGTTTTTAAATGGTTTTGGTATACTCTTTACAAAATTAGCTGTTACTCTTACTCATTGACTCATTTAACAAGTATTTTTTCCATGACTTCTGTGTGCATAGTAATTCTATCCTGCCAAGTGCTTGTGTAAGATACATGATTCCTGTCCTCAAGAAGTTTGAAGTCTATTTGGAAGACAAAGCTATTTATACAGAACGTTAAATAACAACTCAAAACAATAATGTAGTTTATATCAAATATTTATGAATATTTCTGAAGTTTTCTTTAACTTTTAAAACAACAGTTCCCAGATGTAGTGGCTGCATAAAAGTCAGAAACACATCCAAAAGTGCATGTTATAATGACATCCTGTATAGATTTCTGGGCCCTACCTGTGGAATTCCTGATTCAGTAGTTAGAGGTTGGAGTCCATAAATCTATATGTTTCAGAACTTCTCTGGGCTCTGAGGATTACTGGTATATCACATACCATCCACTAAGTTTGCGTCATCTTCATGCAAATATAACAAATTAGCTGTTAATATTTCTATACGCTAGGTGAAAAAAATTGGAGCCCAGAAGCTAAGTAACTTTTCTAAATCACATACTTAACAAGTAGTAATTGGCAAAGCCAGAATTCTTCTCCTGGCCAGTCTGATGTCCAAGACGCTAGCCTTTCCTCTCTGCTGTGTTCTCTCCCATACTGTAGCCACAAAGGGGCTGTTCCCAACACTTTGGGTATTGAGGAGTATCTGCTGTTCCTTATATCTTTTCTTCTCTGTGTGTCAGCTGTGGCCGTGGTTCAGGAAAGTTACCAAAGCCTCTTTATTTAAAAAAAAAATAATAGAAAATCTGAAAACAATATAAAAATGAAAATAAGCTACCAATAATCTCTCATTCATAGGAACTACTATTGTTAACATTGATGTATTCAGATTTTATATATGTGGGTATATATTTTTTTTAAATTCTAATCATACCTCCTATAATCTCTTGTATTTTTTGCATATGGAGATATTACATAAATGCAATGTTTGGTGTTGTCTCTGTACTGTTCCTGCACTTTTACAGTTTTTATTTTTCAAATTTTATTTATTTTTAGAGAGAGTGGAAGGGAGAAAGAGAGAGAGAGAAACATGAATGTGTGAGAGAAACGTCAGTGGGATGCGTCTTGGCCCACAACCCAGGCACGGGCCTTGACCAGAAATCGAACCAGCGACCTTTGGTTCACAGGCTAGTGCCCAAACCACTGAGAGCCACACCGGCCAGGGCTTTACATTTCTTATTAAGATTATTTCTAGATGTTTTGTATTTCATGTTAGCGTTGTAAATAGCCTCTTCTTCCCCATAACTTTCTTACTGTTCTTATAAAGAAGCCTATTTTTATATATCTGTTTTGTATCCAGCCATTCAGTGAACGCTTATTAGTTCTAATATGCATGCTCATCTTTCTGGATGCTAGAGTATGTGCTTTCTCATAAACCTGATAATTAAATTTTTAGGCTATGGTTTTTTCAGTTTTAAGTTTTTGGGGTCTTCCAACTGTTTATATTGGTTAGGATTTCTCAGTTGCAAATAACAAAAGCAAGTGAAGTTGAAGAGCAACTTGAAGTTGAACAACTCAAGAAGTACAGCTATACCTTATGAATGGCTTGGAATTAGGAGGAAGTGCTCTTATGTCTTCCCCCATTTTATCTTTGCTTTGTGCCCATCTGCTCTCTCCCTGCTCCTCCAGACCTATTCCCTGTCCTCGCAACTACTTTTTTTACCTCTCTGGTCCAGATTTATTCATTCAACAAGTACTCGTTAAGCTCCATTAAGTATGCAAAGACAGCTAGGCAGTGTTGTAGGCCTAGAAGATAGAGCATTGAATAAGAAAAATTCCCTGCCCTCGGTAGTTCATGGGGGAAATAGACCTCAGACAAACATAGCATGTCAGAATGGGATAAGTGGCATAAAGAATATTAGGCAGGGGATTTTGCTATTTTATATAGAGTGATCAAGAAAGGACTCATTAGGAAGGGAATGATTAAGCAGAGATCTGAAGTAAGTGAAGGGAGTGAGCTAGGCAGATATTGGGAGGTGAGTATTCTAACACAACAGAATAGCAAATGAAAAGGTTCTGCGACAGAAGTATGCCTGATATATTAAAAGAATAGCAAAGAAGGATGCTTATTGTTTGGTGTAGAGTAAGTAAGGGAAAAGTGGGATCAGAGGAAAACTTGGTCATGGAAGATCTGGTAAGGAATTTAATATTTACTCTGGGTGAGGTGATTTGATCAGAGAAATTATATGATTTTTTTTTAATTTCTAGCTTAAATTTCCTTTAGTACAATTTTTTATTATAGAAAATTTCAAACATTTACTAAAGAGAGAATGGCGTAATGGCATAATGAACCCCCACACAACCATCATCCAGCTTCAGCAGTCAGTGTCTGGCCAGCATTGTGTCATACATTCACCTCCCCTCCCCTCCCAGGTTACTTTTAAGCAAACCCCAGCTATTAAATAATTTTATCTTTAAATACATGTTTTTTTTAAACATACAAGAAAACTGCAATTCCACCACTCTCCAGATACCTATCAGGAATTCTTTAATATTATCAAACATTTCCATGGTTGTCTCCAATGTTTGTTTTCCTTTTTTTTTCCCCCAGCTCATTTGTTCAGGTCTAGATCAAAGGTCCACATATTACTTTTGGTTAACATGACCCATTTCCTTTTTAATCCATAGACTCTCCTTCACTTTTTTCCCTTGTAATTTATTAGTTGAAGAAACTGGGTCCTTTGTCCTATAGAATTTTCTACATTCTGGATTTTGCTAATCATATCCCCATGATCTTATTTAATATGTTCCTCTGTCCTTTTTATTTTATATCTGGTAGTTAATAGAAACTTCCTCAGATTGAAGTTTGATTTTTGGTAAGAATATTTTGTGCAGGCTGATCTGTATTTCCTATTGCCTCACATTAGGAAGCATGGAATTTTGTCTTTTTTGTGAGAAGATTGGTGGTAGAATCGGGTATCATCTATCCCTTATGAAGTTACTCCCATCAGCTTTCCATCCAGTGATTTTTGTGGCCATTGATGGACCTTACCTAATGCATTATTTCATTAAGAGTTGCAAAATGGTGATTTCTGATTCCATCAGTCTTTCTTCATTTATTAATTTGTTTTATATAAGGAAGAAGTTTCCCTACTCTTATTACTTGGTTATCTTGCAGTAAAGACAGGATGAATGCTGATTCTTTCCCTTTGCTAATAGTTTTCAAAATTAAAAGTTCTCTAGCATCCTATTTAGATGAACAATGAAGGTTTTTTCCCTTTGTATCTTTATGAACTCATGAGTTTTTAAAGCATATTTTGTATTTTTCAATTCATTACAGTTTGGGGGTTTTTTTGATGCTAAAATTGTCCTTTGTATAGTGAGTCCCTTCACATTGGCTTCTAGTTTTTTTGGACACAAATTCAGTAATCCTTAATAGCTCCCTTGCATTCTTGTATGACAAGATGTTCGAGACTCCTTTTATACATTCCTTCCTCCAAATCGGGAATCAGCCATTTCTCCAAAGAGCCTTGGTTTTTCTATTGGTCAATTGCATTAAGAGACCACAATCTGTGTTTTTCTACCTTGTCAGCCTTTTCAGGACATAGGGTTAAAAAAAATTTTTTTTTTTAAAGAGGAAATACATTGTGAGTTAATGTTGATAATTTCAATTCAGTTTAGGATTACAAAGTGTTCACTTAATTTTTAAAAAAAATTTTATGTTTACGTATGTTTTCTCTTACAGTGAAAACTTGATTCCACAATAGAAATACCAGTGTCATTACAAACAGTATGATTACTAAGAACAGTTTGAGATTTTTTTTAATCTTTTTTTTTTTGCCCTTTTGGCCTAACAGCATTGAGTTGCCATTAACTGAGAAGGAGAAGGTTGTGAGAGGGGCAGGTTTGGGGGAAGACCAGGAGTTTGGTATGGACATGCAGAGTTTGAGATACCTATTGGACATCGCAGTGGAGGTGTCAAATAGAAAGTTGAATATGTAAATCTGTGATTTTAAGGAGTATTTAGGTCTAGGAATAATCATTTGGGAATTATCAGCACATAGAGGGTATTTTTCAGGCTTTCCCTTTTTACTTTTTTATTGAGGTATGCTTTACATATATTGAAAGGTAGAGATACTAAATATATAGTTTGATGACTTTTGACAAACATATACACCTTTGTAACTAGCATCTTAATCAGGTGTAGAGCATTCCTATACCCCAGAAAGTTCCATTGCACCCCTTTCTAATGAGGTTACTTTCCAGGGGCAATTGTTCTGATTTATATCGCCACAGTTTCATTTTGCCTGTTGTAAATGATATTCAAAACAAGGCTGGACGAGATCACTAAGGGCATGACTGTAGATAGAGAAAAGAAAAAGTCCAAGTACTATGCGTTGAGGAATGCCAAAGTCTAGAGGAAAAAATGAGGAAAAGGAATTGGCAAGGAGACTTGAGACAGGGTAGCCGGAAAGCTAGGATGAGAACCAGTAGAATAGAGTCCCAGAACCAAGTGAAAAAAGTTTCAAAAAGGAAGGAGTGATGAATTGTGTCAAATGCCAGCAAGAGGTCTTGTAGGATGAGGATTAAAAATTGACCAATAGATTTAGCAACAAAGGGATCATTGATCACCTTGAGGAGAGCCACTTTGGTGGAGTGGTGGGGTCCCGGTGCCTGACCGGAGTGGGTTTGTGTGACTGTGAGCCGAGGTGTTGGACAGCGAGAATGTTGACCACCATTTTGAGAAGCAGAAAAATAGGGTAGTAACTAGAAGGGAGTATGGGATCAGAGGAGGATTTTATTTAAAAATGAGCAGTATTTCAGTATCTTTATATGCTAATGCGACCGAACCAGTAAGAGGGAAAAACTGAAAATGGAAGAGAGACGGAGAGAATAGCTTGAGCGATGCCCTGGAGTCTGCAGGAGGGGCGGGGAACCAGCGCACGAAGGAGGGGCGGCCTCAGGTAGGGGCATAGGCCGTTCACCCACAGTGACGGGAGGAAAGGCAGGGGGAGTGCAGGCGAGAGCGCACGGAAGTTCTCTTCCGGTTGTTTCTATTCATCTGATGAAGGAAGCAAGGAGGGAAGAGGGGAAATGTCAGAGGTTGAGGAGAGAACGCTAAGGGTGAATTAGTCTAAGAATGGAAGAGTTAAATCATTACCTCACACTTAACCCTACTGGTAATACTTGTATGACTTTGGTAAGCTACTTACATTTGCTGTACCTCAGTTTGTTTGTGGAGCTAGTAGTAACCTGTCTCTTAGAATTGTGGTTAGGCCAATGTGAAAAGGTACCTTGCCTTGTTCTGGCCCATAATAGGTATTTAATAAAGGATCTTTCCTTTTCAACATGTAGCAATAAAATTGTTAATAGATTACAAGTAGAATAGTACTCTAATATTTAAAATACCACCTTAATCTACCATTAATCCAAAACGTTTTCATCTGTACATTTGATATTTGTTGATTACATGTATGTAAACATTCAGAATCTGGAATTGGATAGTCGGGTGCCACATTTTAAAAAAGAATTTGCCACTTAAAGTCTATAGAGACTCATAAGAGTTCTAGGTGACTGTTTCAGAGTTCTGTTTGACTTTTCTCAGTTCAGTTTGGCTTTACTGAAGAAGAGAATGGAATTAAACCTATTCATTGCAGAATTTAAGGTCTAAAATTGATTCATTTAAAAAAAGTGTGAAATTTTCTAATTCACAAAATAAAAGGTATAAGAACTCCCATGTACTTATCATAGAACTACTAGCTTAAATCATATTCAGATTAAATTTAGAGAATTAAATGATCTTCAAGAAGATGTAGGACTAACTTGTCTTGATTTACTAATGAATAATTGAATCAGAATTCGTTCAGTAATTATTTTATTCATTGATTCATGCAACAGAATTTATTGAGAGTCTATTTTGTTCATTAGTTTCTAATGGCTAAGAGCCTTGGCCGGGTGCACATCTTAGCTCTGCTACTTACTAGTTGGGCTAGTTGGGTACATGGCATAGGGCTAATCAACATATTCTAAGCTTCAGTTCCCACATTGACAGAATTGAGTTAATGCTAGTGTCTACCTCTTAGGCTTGTTAAGAGGAGTAAATGAGATACTTTGGCTTTCTCAGTAAATGTCAGCTACTATTGTAATATTCTTTCTCTTTTTCCTCCTCCTCAGCTTTCTCTTCCAGATTTTTGTCTACGTGTCATTGGGGAGTGTGAGAGGGTTAAGACATGGCCCTTGACCCTGAGGAACTAGAATTCCAAAATCACATAATATTAGAGCCAGGAGAGATCTTCAAGATTATCTAATTGGACAAACCCAGAAGGGTTTAGTGAATCATCCAGTGTTATGCAGCTGCTAGTGGCAAAGCTGGGCCAAACCCAGCTCCTCTAGCTGTGAATTCTTACAGGGTGGCTGTGCTGTTGGTTGTCTGACTCTGCCCTTCCTTAAACCCTAGTTCTTCTGAGCTGGCAGTGCTGACCTGTATGCTTTTCAGTGCTCAAACAGTGAAGTATACGTGAGGTGTTTTGCACATATTAGACCTGACTATGTCCCTCCTTAAAGTTCCAAGGAAGACTTTTTAGGGAAGGTGGACAGGCTGTCTCTGTGTAATCACAAAAATGTTTTTGTCTTCCTCTTGTATCACAGCCCAGGAGTTAAAGTCACTGTTTGAAAAAAAATCCCTCAAAGAGAAACCTCCAAGTTCTGGAAAGCAGTCGATATTATCTGTACGCCTGGAGCAGTGCCCTCTGCAGCTGAATAACCCCTTTAACGAGTATTCCAAATTTGATGGCAAGGTAAGTATAAATGAAACTCTTGTCTCTTTAAGTCAGTGATTTTCAACTGGCGTGCCATGCCACACTGGTATGCCCCCAGAGCTTTTAAAACATGCAATAGGACACTGACATCTTTTCCCTTAGATTGCCAAATTTAAAGAAAAATGTCAACAGTCAACACAAGAATATCCATCCAGTGTGAATGCCCCATCTTGTGTCAGAAATACATAGGTCATATAATAGACTTGCATCTTACTAGTTATATCTCATAATAAGGTTGAGTCTGACTGGTTAATTTTTGGTACCAGAAATTCTTATATACAAGTATAGGCACCTGGTTTTTTAAAAAGTACTTTGGAGTAAAAAGCGTAGGTAATTACTATTTTTTTGTGAAACAGTCAAAAATCTATTTTTTGTCAGACTGGCCAAAAATATAATTTTTGGTGTGCTGCAGGATTTTTATAATTAGTTTATATGTGCCATGAGATGAAAAAAGTTGAAAATCACTGCTTTAAATAAAACCACAATTGAGTGGAGTTATTGGTACTATAATAATAATAATATTGTTAAATTTAGGGTTATAAAAAATGACTCAGTAATTATAGAATGTCACTCATATTTTCTAAGTCCGAGGACATAAAAAGGTCTGAATTGGGTTTAGCATTGTTTTCATAGTAATATGTTTAGAAGGATTAAAATGAAACCAGCCCTGAGATACATCTGTATTTTTTTTTCCCTTTTTTATCTACTAAGTATACTTGAGGGCTTGGGTTAGTTGAGTTGTGATTAATCAAGGTCTAATTGTGCTGGGAAAGCCTTGAAACTGGTTCTGGGAGGCAGCATTGTCTTGTCTGAGTGTTATAACTGCAGGAATTATTAAGGTTAGAGCTTCGTTTCAGAATTCTAGGCCATTGCTTTTTTTTTTGTCAGTATTTCATCATAAGGAATCTTTTGACACTTGCTATGCAGGAGCCAATTTTTTTGTTTGTTCTAACAATTTGCAGTTGTAATATTAGTTTGTTTATTTTCCTTTTAGAAAAATGGCCACTATTTTAGGTGACATATAGTTCCATGTGCAGCCCCCACCCTATTCCCTGCCATTCTGTGTGTCTGTGCTGAGCTGGGCCTCTTTCAGAAGACAGTAGCAGTTGATTTTTATATTTATTGCCATTATGTTTGCTGTCTGGCAGTGGCGTAGGGGTGCTGAGTGATAGCTTATTGCCTGGAGGGGTTGTGTACAATTTGTCTTATTTCAACACCATTGCAATTAATAAACATACAGCTCTTTGCTTATGTTTGCATTTTTCATATTCAAGTTCTGGTTATATGCTGCTTCTGTGAGTTGTCATCTTTGAGCAAGATGCTTTCTCTTCAAAACACTTTACCTCATACAATGCAGCATGTTTCCATAGGCTTAAGTGAGCATATATGGCCATCGGCATGTGAGGTTATTGATGTTGGGAAAGGAGAGCAAGAACTGGAAACAAAATGCATAAATAACAAAAAGATACTAATGTGCTCTGAGTAGCCTTCAAAAAACCTCTGAAAGTAATTTTAGTAGATTAGGGATTGTATTGGTGTAAAGCTTCTCTTTAAGCCTGCCCCTGCTGCCTTCTCCTCTTCTGTCTTGTGGAATGCAGCAAACAGAAGGAAGGGTCCCCCTAGGGGACAAGAATGTCAGCCTCTAGAAATGGCCAATTGGACTGGAGAAGATTTTTTTCTTAAATACTATGCTACAGTTGATTCGTTTAGATATGTGAGATGTTACTGAGTTAGGTTACATGGTTGGAATTTATTTTCTTCCATTGCCTGAAACCATCTCATTGTTGAGGATGTAATTGCTGGAATAATTAATATATGATAATGCTTTGATGCCAACAAAATAGCACACATCTTTTAAAGTATTGCATTCTAGAATTCTCATCATACCATTAGAGTCTTTTATAAATACTTAGGTTTGAATTTGTCAGAAGGTTGTGATCTCTGCTTAGTAGATACCTAATTTTGAAGTAACAGGGAGAAGTTTTTTCAAAATGTAAGGAAGCTATTTCCTCAGTCACAAAGGAATAATTTTTGCTAGATAGGTGTTTACACTTAAGGCTCTCAATGCTTTTGTCATGTCTGTTTGTAATCAGCAAAGAATGTGAGCATGGGGCAGTCACCATTACACATTGATTAAGAAAGATTTATATAAGTCTATCTTGTGATGAGATGCTATTTTATTATTACCCTACATATTACAATTGCTAAAATACAATTAAACCCTTGTTCTCATCTATTATTTAATATTGATGCATTTGGCAGATATGTAATGAAAGTGGCTAATATTTGAAGGATATTGTACTGTACATATTAAATTAGTCTTTCTTTATCTTTGTGAAATGCATCAATATGATATTCAGTGACATCTCAATGATTAATAGAGAATTATAGTTGAGTCAAGCCTTTTTGTAACCTAGAAATTAAAATGACTATTCAAATAACACCTCAAAATGATCAAATTAGCATTTTGTGATTGCATAATAATGGGATTGTAGCAGTTATAACAGCACCATGGCTGCCTCTGGAGTTAAGATCATGTCAACCCCTTGATAATAATGCCTTTTCTGGGAGAGTCGACTTTAATAATTTCCAGATTGATTCTTCCCATAAATCATTTGACGTTCAGCACTAAATTTTTGTTGCTGTTGTAACTTAAAATTATTTTATTTATATTCAGCTCATATTTAAGAAGTGAAATGAATGTCCTTCTTTTAATGATTCACTGTCTTGTCATTGAACTCTCTGCTTTTTGCCTCAAATTGTAAGGTTTTTCCCATGTATTTTGCTAGTCCTTTTTTTTTTTTCCAAAGGTTTGTTAAAGCCACTAAAATATGTTGTTTTTTCCCCTACAAATATTCACAATGCTCTTCTTGGGAATAACGCTTGCCTTATTTACATAATTAACTGAGTTGCTTAGGTCTCTTGGGCAAATGGTACATAATTGGGGAGAGAAGGGGACAGGGAAGAGTTTGGGGTCTAATTAAATATGCTAAAAAACTACTTAATTATGTATTTCCTCAAGAGACTAACTGCTGCGAAATCCTCTTTAAGATTAAGCTAGTATTAGATTTGAAAAAAGGATTTTATTTTTGATATGGCTTTACAATTGTAGTTAAGCTAGAACATCTACTGTCTGACAGTTTGTGCCAACTGGATTGTTGTTGGTTTTAGTGATTCTAGTGTAAGCATCTTTGGCTATTGTGCTAAAATAAAGTGACCACTTTTGAATAATTTTTGGTTCCTGTAGTTGGTTAATAATTTATTTTTTTTAAATTGTGATTGATTAATTTCTTAAAGGCATACGATTGAGAGGGAAAGGCTATCTACTTAGCTCAGTGCTTTGTTGTAATTTTGGCAATGTATTTGATCAGGTTTATTTTTATGTTTATATTACTTCTTAGGCAAATTGGTGATGCTGTCTGTGACCTGTTTTAGATTCATAGATTATTAATAAGTCTGTTTACTGATCATGTGAAAAAAGTCCAGGATAGATTGCAAGTGGTTTTAGGGAATTCTTAGCTGGATAAGGCAAAACCAGGCTCAACCATCTGCCTGAATTCTTCAGGCTTGTTGGAAACAGGACCTCTGAATAGCTTCATGAGCAAACCAGACCTGTGTTCTAGAGGTTGAGACAATCAGAAAACTTCTTGGCCAGTCCTTCTGACGTTACTGTATGTGGGAAATGCTGGGTATGACAGAGAGCTGCTTTGAGGTGATGAGGCAGTGGGCTCTAGGGCACTGAACGTTCAGCACTGATTTAAGTAACCCTGGATATGTGGGTTGCTGTCCTGTCCCTCCCCCTGTTTCAAGTGAAGTCATGTTTTAAGTACCCAGCCCTTTCCTTTCCATGCCTTATCACTTGAGAAGCTTTTGCTAGTCATCACTGTTTTGGGTAAACTGAGTTTGCAAATATTATCATCAATAGACTGTTAAAAGTTCAAATGCCCATTTCCTGTCAGTACAGTTACTGACAAAGAAATGGCACTGATTACTGGTTGTGTCATCTCTGTCAGGTTTTTTCCTCTCCAAACTGTCAGTTTCTTTACCTGTGAAAACAGAGTTCCTTCCCTGCAGGCTGATAGAGCATCAGACGGGATAATGCTGTAGGATAAAGCACCTAGAACAATGAGAAGCAGTGTAGTTTAGTTTGTGAGCAGTCCTACTTTGTGGAAAGACTTGAGTTTGAATCCTGACTCCTCCACTTAGGGTGTAACCTCAGTCTAGTTACTTCACATCTGGGAGTCCCAGTCCTCATCTGTGGAATGGGATGAAGAAGGTGTGTCTTCCTCATAAGGACTGATTGACATAAGACCTGTTTAGCAAGACATGTAGCCATAGGAGTACTCAACAAATACCCCACTGCTGCCTCTTCCTCTCTCTGTAAAGAGTTGGGGGCCAGTGATGCTGTCACTTTTTATTTATTTAGATCGTTGACAGGATAGAGTGAGAGAAAACATGCTTTTAAAATCAGGAGGTCAGAGCAGCATCGTGAAACGAGATGTGTAGCAGACTGGAGGTAGGTGGTTTGTCTGTTGAAGTCCAGGGGGGTTTGACCTTTAACTTTAAATTGAAGCTTAAGTCAAGTAATTACTTCTTTTATTTTTTATTTTTTGGTGGGGGGGATAGCTTTCTTTTTTTTTAAATATCAGGTGAGAAAGTAGTTCCATATCAGTAATTGCTTTGGAGTTTACTAAAATGTTAAATATCTTTCTTATTTGACTTAAATTCTACCCTAAATATAAGGAGAATGTTTGCCTTGACAGGTGCTTAAAAAGGCAGAGCCACTCCTTGTTCATATAGACAACTGTGACTTTGATGATGTTAACTTGTTAGAAAGTAACCATTTCTGAAACTGTTTTAACAGGGAAGCTGCAGAGAGCATGGGGGAAGGGATAATTCATGAGTGCTAATTGCTTGGCTGTTAATTTTCATAAGTGTTGATAGAAGCAGTTCCTTAAATTAAACTTTGTTTAAAATGTATCAGGGGAAATATTCCACAATGTCGAGCCTGAAGTGAAAATTAATATGAATGCTGTGGCAATTAACACATACTGGTTAATAGCTTTTAGCAGCATTTTGGGATGATAGTCCTTAAATACATTTTTGCATGCTGCTCTTGTTTCAGCATTGTTCCAGTCTATGTCTGGATAATTATGAACAAATGTTTTCTGCAATCATTGGCATTGAATAGCTCTCTTCAAAGAAAGTCGCTTAAAACTTTGCACGAAAACATGAAGCCACTGAGAAATGTTGTAAACTCAGAAAAGGTCAGAGAATTAAAAGTGTGTTTAAAAAAATTGCTTTTTGAGGAAAAAAATCTGAACTTGGAATATTTGGTATTAACATGGGACTGGTCCCCTCATTATGTTAAACCACTTTAGTTTCAGACTGTCTTTCCAAAAAATTGTAACCTGGACCTTTTAGTGCAGATTGTGTTTCTAGACAGCAGCCTTTGCTTGTTGCTGCCTGAGCGGAGGTGAGGCTAAGGGCCGGAGCTTGCTTCTTCCCTCGCCACCCTCCACGCTGGCCAGCGCCCCTCCCCCAGGTGGCTGTGATGTTGGCTGCATAATAAAACAATCTCATTGCCCCCCACTCCCTTTTAATAAGAGTGTTCCTTGGGTTCACTTGCTTAGTGCCCATTAAGGAACAAATATTTAAAAAAGAAAAGGAGAGAAATCTAAGGTGACTGTGTGTTTTGAATGAGGAGCTACTTGTCTCTTCCATCGGCTTCATTTTATACACCTTCCTTAGTAAAGGAGAGTGAAACCCCAACGTTGTTTTAGCAGTTATTCTCTTGTCAGCCTATCTCTGTGACTGAATTTTGCTAGTTTTCCTTTCCATGGACCAGATTTTATTAGTCTGTTGTAAAGGAAGATAGTAGAAATTCACTACTTTTTTTTTTTAAGAAATTTTCTACCTTTTTACTACCTTATTATAGCATACTAATAGAATGTCCAAATTTGTTAGTATAAAAACATCTTTTAATGAGATTATTTCCCCCTTCCCATTGTATTATTTGTACTCCTCTTCCTGTTACTGACATTATATTGAAAATCCCAAGGGGAGACTTTGGGATTTTTGTCTGGGTGGCTTAAAAATAAATTTACACAAGATAGGGTTTTCAGCATCCTGCTTGGAAGTTAAATTCTCAGGCTGAGTTCTTCAAACTAGCTTATTCCAGCCTGAGCTCTTTCTGTCTAGGTCTCTTCTGCGGTTTGTTCTGAACTGTAGCAGTCTGTGGCAGCTTCCTCTGGTCATGGAGTCATCTACAAACTCCCACCAGAGGTAGACTTCACCATTGGCTTTAAAGCAGCGATCCCTAACCTTTTTAACACCAGGGACCAGTTTCGTGTTAGACAATTTTTCCATGGGCCAGAGGTGGGGGGATTGTTTCAGGATGATCAAGAGCACAAAAGCTTTACCTACCAGCTTACCTCCTGATGTGCAGCCCAGTTGCTAACAGAACTGGAGGTTGGGGACCTCTGTTTTAGAGGCTTTTCAAAGGAAGGCAGAATTTTGCAGTGGAAAGAACATGTTTGTCAGACTTGGATTAGAATTCTACCTTTGCCATTTGCTGTGTGATATTGGGCAGATCACTTTGTTTTTTTTTAGCCTTTTTTCACATCTGTAAAAGGTTAATGAGGCCCTGGCTGGGTATCTAAGTAGGTTAGAGTATTATCCCCAATATGCCTAGGTCGCAGGTTCAGTTCCCAGTCAGGGCATGTATAAAAATCAACCAATGAATGCGTAAATAAGTGGAAAAACAAATATGTATTTCTCTTTCTTCCCCCTTCCTTTCTCTCTAAAATCAATTTTTTTAAAAATCGTTAATGATACTTGCATTAGAATGTTGTTGTGAGGATTTAATGAAAATGGGTAATGCATACATAGCAAAGTGCCTGGTACAGGGCCATTGCTGAGAGATTTATTACTTTCCTTTTACTGCCTTATTTACTTAACAACTAGTGAGGGCCTACTATATACCTTGTACAGTTAAGTAAAATATAGATACAGTGGTGAGCAAAAACAGACATGGTTTCTGACCCCATGGAGCTTCTTTTCTTGCCAGGTAGATGTTATGTGAATAGTCACCAAACTAAATGTAAAATTGCGACTATAGTGTAATCACAACTAATTGATTACTAAGTTCCAGAAGAGGTACTTAGGGCTTTGAGAGCATTATCATAGGGGCATCTGAAACTAGTCTTGGGCGGGGGGGTGGGGGGTGGTCATGGGTAATGTTCCTGTGAGGGCGACTCGACCTGAGAGCTGATGGATGAGTGAGAGTTAACTAGGTGAAGGGGGAGGAGAAAGGACATATCAGAGGGTCTGAGGCAAGAGAGGGCTTGGTTTTTGAGGAATTGAAAGAGTGTGTGAGTGGAGAGCTAAGGATGAGGTAGAGTGTGGTTCAAGGTGAATCTGCAGGAGCAGACTGTTCCTGGGTCAAGGTCCATGCGCCTGATGCTTCAAAGGCCAGTATTCAAGATGTCAGAGTTTGGTGTAAGGAAAGGTTTATTAATGGAGAAGGCATCCACTCAAGAAGATGGGGGGCATTCGGGCTCCCTCAGATCCATTTTCTGAGAGTCCAGATTTCAGGCTTCTTTTATGTCGAGGGAAAGGAAAATGGGAGGGGCAAGAGGTGATTGATACGAGGGCACCAACAGGGACCCAGGGAAGAGCACAAAATCTTTAAATCTCTTCACTTCCTCTTCCTTGACTCCCTGCTAATCTGAGTCCTGTCTTGAGGCTCCTGCAAATCATTGATAGATAATTGTTATTTCTTACACATTTCCTCACCTCTCTAGGAGAGGCACTTCTGGCAAGGGGCTCTTTTTCCCAAAACTTAAGCCTCACCAGAATTCCTCAGATGATTAGCATGTCTGTAGCAGGAGCTGTTTGCTTGAAGGCCCTGGGAAAAAGCAGACTGGGATTAAGACAGAGTCAGAGAGACCTGAGCATTGCACTCCATCACTAGACCAGGTATGGCTGGTATAAGTGACCTCTTCAACCGGAGAGCATTGGAAAGCCTTGAACAAGTTTAAATGAGGTAAGGGGATCAGATTTGTGTTTTGAAAGGATCACTGCAGCTGTGCCGAAGAGACTATACCTGAGAAGGGTTTGTGAGAAAAGAGAAGACCAACCAAGAAACTTTTTGCCGTGGTCTGCGTAAGAGAGATGATAACTTTGGCTTACTTACTGGTAAAGGAGAATGAGTGAGTGAATTCAAGAGATAATTTAGTAGGTGGCAGTGGTAGGACTTAATGATGGATTAAATGCCAGGAAATGGGGGAGGAAAAAAGGTTTCAAGAACAATTTGATGATAAGATTCTGGCTTGTGGAACTGGATGGGTGATGATACCATCCCTGAATTAGGAAGCACGAAGAGAGGGCTGAGGATGAGGCAGGCATTACCCCTGTGAGCTGGTTTTCGACCTGCTGACTATGGAAGATAGCCTGTTACCATGTCCTGGAAGACACGGCCCATATCCTTTAGAGTGTGTTCTGCTGTTCGGGATGTATCGGGGCATCTGGAGCACTGGTCTCTTGAAAAGGGAGTGGGCCAGGAGCCAGGAGCCTCTTCTTTGTTCCACTTTGGAGCCGGCTTTGCAGCTCTGGCTGAGACACTGCCCGGGCCGCAGTCACCTCTTCTCTGCAAAGGGTTGACTCTCAGGTGCCCAGCCCAGCTCACCAGGCCGCTAAGAGGAGAAAATGAGAGAGTAATTTTAAATGACGCCGATGGCAGTTGTCATTTACAAAAATACATTGCTTATAATTTTTGGAAGTTAGAGGACTAAGAGGTAAACCATGGGCATATTTTTGTTATAACCAGATAACTTTGTAGTGTTCCTGGCTAATTAATTTCCTGATGAGTGATTAAATCTGGTTGGAATGAATCCCAGGCACTGAGATACTAGGGAAATCCTGGACACAGTCTGAGCGTGCTTGTTGGGGACTGAGGGTGGTGGGATTTTACACTGGGCCTCCTTATCTGGGGCATCTTGCTCTGTCTAATTTGAAGTAGAGAGGGCTTTTTGTCCTCAAAGTACTAGGCCCTGCTTGTACTTCCTGGAAGACTAACCAGAGAAATCAAATGATAGCCTAGGGCCACCCAGCTAGGCATAGACTCTAGGTGTTCTAATTCTCAAAGGTTTTCACTTTTATTCTTGATGACATTCATACTTACAAAATGGACGCTTGAGTTCCAGGACTGGAAGACCCTGTGGGAGGAGGAGCCCGGGTGTGGGATCGGGAGATGGGCGTCTCTGCCCCCCCCCCCCCAATGCCTGGGGGTCTGGGGCAAGTCACTTTCCATAGCGGAGCCTCGATTTCTGCATGTTTAGAATGAGGGTCTCAGCTTAGATGGCCTCTCGAATTCTGATGGGCTTTAAAGTCCCATAGTTTTGTGATGGGGGAGATGACGTTAGTGACATGCAGAAGGTTAGTGTTGGGAACACTTGAGCTCTTGAAGAGTTGATCTTCTGTGTACCTGTTGGCACATTCCTCTTTTGATTGATCGTAACAAAACTGTAATGTAGGGAGTGTTATCTCCATTTTACAGATATGGAAACTGAGGCTTAGAAAAAGAAAGCGACTTGCTCAAGAATAACCCACTAATGTGTGGCAGAGCTGGTATTCAGCTCCTTTTTCCTGATTCCATTACTGTAGCTGTCTTTCCTAGACTTTTTTACAACCATTGTTATGGAAAAAACAAAACAATAATTGAAATTTTTGGGCCCTGGCTGGTGTGGCTCCATGGATTGAGAGCTGGCTTGCGAACCCAGAGGTCACCAGTTCGATTCCCACTCAGTGCACATGCCTGGGTTGCAAGCCAGGTCCCCAGTTGAGGGCATGTGAGAGGCAACCAATCAATGTTTCTCTCTCTCTCTTTCTCCCTTCTTTCTCTCTCTGAAAATAAATAAGTAAAATCTTTTTTAAAAAATTGAAGTTTTTGGAATTTAAAAACAAAATTTTCCCTTCACCAGTAGACTTGAGCTCTGACAGATTGATTTAGATTGTATCAGTTTGTGCCTTTTGGGTAAGTTTGCATCTTGTAAGCCTCAATTTTCTTAGATGTAAAAAACTAATAGTAAGAGTTTGGGACTGGGGGAGAGGGGAGTGCTTTACACATAGAATCTAGTGTATGTCTTACAAACGTTCTTTTCTTTCCACTGATCTTCCCAGAGTAGATTCATGGGTTTGTCCATCCATCTATCCATTTGTCCATCCATCTGTCCATCCATCCATCCATCCAACAAATTATTTACTAAGCTCCCACAGTGTACTGGTTCATATCAAATGTTTATTCCATACCTGCTATATACTAGGCATTAATAAATAAGACAGGACTGAGTATGCTGGAGGAATATGAAGATAAAGGTGGCTGTACAGCCAAGAAGTGGAGGAACCGCACTTGACAGTTAAGGTTGTGCCCTGTGTTGGGAACTGTGGTGGCTGCCCATGGCTTCAGGGGCATCTGACTGAACAGAGGAACATAAACAACTAACTGTAGAGTAAATGTGGTAGGGACTGTAATAGAGATCGATAGAGAAGACTGTGGGAATCCGGAGGCAGCAATGCCATGTTCATCTAGTCTGTTATCCTAGGTGGGTTTGCCTGAATTTTTATCGTATTAATAATTCCTAGAGGGCAGGGACGCAACTTTGGTCACTCTTAGAATAGAATGAAGCCCTGCATGGCACTCTCCACACATAAATGTGGAAGTTTTTTTAAATGGCAGTGATAAATTTCAAATGTCATTACTCTTCAAGGCTTGCAAATACATGGCAGTATCATAAGAGCTGTGTTTTATTAATATCTCCACTCCTTTCTGTTAAATTGAAGTTTTAGCACCTAGACAAAGATACATGTAAGAAAGTAAGTTTAGGAAATTTGCAAAATATGCTACTATACAACCAAAGATTAAATTGATTTGTTATATGTACATTTAGCTACAATTCATTTTAATTGTCTGTATGAAGTTAAAAAGTATTAGTGTCAGATAAAGATTCATCACCAGAGTGTGATTTAAGGCTGGTGCTGGAGAACGCAGGCATGTGTTCCGGCAGATGTTTGTATAAGGCGCTGTCTTTCCTGACAGCAGTTAAAAAGTATGGTTATAGTAATCAAATTGTGGTGCAGCGACTCAGAGGCTAGGGCCAGATTGAATTAAAATAGATATAAGATTTATGAATAGCAATAGCTGTGATAAAATTTCACTGCCTTCTTCAACAGGAAGGACTTTTTCCACAGTGGAAAGAAGAAAATCTAATAACCACTTTTCTAAAACTGTGGTTTTGCTGACTTTCATTTTCCCTTCCTAATTATGGCATCAAAACAATAACTTGCTGAGGGTCTTTTTTCATCCATGGTAACTTTTTTTTCTTTCTATCTTTGTAGTGCATAGAATTAAAACAAGTATTTTTTTAATGATATTGTTTTAGTTTAGAAACAAAATTCATGTAAATACAACCTATGGATTTTAAACCCTCTTTTAAGGAAAGTTTTTATTATTATCATTGTAACTGTTTTATTGAATTCCTATTTTGTATCATCGGGTCCTGTAATGGACCCTTTATGTTGTCTGTCCTCACTCCTGTATATAGACATTGTCACTGTTGTTGTACAGGTAAGAACTGTAACTTCACATAATGCACAAATGATGGCTAGGATATGAACCCAAATTTTTGAGACTCAATAGCCTCTTTCTTTACTGCATTGTATTAGTTCTTAATTTATTCTGTTCACAAGAATTTATGATGTTAAGGTCTCTAGTCTTTTCATTTCGCAGAAGACTTTAATTTAAGGTGGTTCTCAGATTGATATAGGACAAGCATTTCTTTTTCTTTTTTTATTTTAAATTTATTGATTTGGCAGGGGGAGAAGGAGGAAGGGAGAGAGGGAGGAAGAAAGGGAGGGAGGGAAGAAGGCAGGCAGGCATTGATTTGTTGTTCTACTTGTTTATGCATTCTGTGGTTGATTCTTGTATGTGCCCTGACTGGGGATCAAACCTGCAACCTTGGCATTATTGGGACAATGCTCTGACTAACTGAACTACCTGGACAGGATAGGACAAGCATTTCCTTAATATTCATGATGAAAATATATGTGTGGCGGGGGGCGGGGGGGAAGGAGAGAAAGAGAGAGAAAAGATGTTTGTGTACCATTGGTGTGAAGTATGTTGGGAACCCACTTTGGGATAAAATTATGATGCTACTTAAGAGATCATTACTAAGTTAATCACCGGGTCAACCTTGATCACAATTTTCTCAAAGTTTTCTAAAAATAACTAATTGTATCCGATAGGACCTGAAAAGGTTGTGTTCCTGCTCTCCAGGTGTTTACAATCCAAGATCAGCACACCGACAGGGATAAATGGGCGGTGTAGGCAGAGTGTAGCTGACGTTGTGTCACGTGAGCAGCTTATAACACATTTCTTCTATAGAGATGTCAAGGAAACTTGGTATGTTTTTTGGGTAAAATTAGGTTGGGAAAGAA